>NC_138190.1:10862570-11068395 GCF_964194105.1 Spermophilus citellus
GATACAGGGATCTAATTCAACCATTTTGATGTCAACACAGTATCCATTGTATGGATGTAGCATAATTTATTCTTTATTCATAATATATAGTTCTCTATTGGTGGACTTTCAGGTTATAATGGATTTTACTATTATATAAAAAGTTGTAATAAGCATTGATGCTTATGTATCCTTGGTAATTGTCCTATTATTTCTTTAGGGAAATACCATGAAATGAAATTGTGATCAAAAGGATAAGTTCATGTAAAATGAAATTGTGATCAAAGGATAAGCAGAGTTGAAAGGGTATACTGGTTTGCAATTTGTATCACTTTCAGCAGTGAATCAAGGTGACTATGTCCCTATATTTTCAGTCACACTACCAGTTTTTTTAAATACTGTAGTAAAAAGTTATATTTCATTGTTTCAAAGGTACATTTCCGAATTAGTAAAATTGAATATATTTATGGGTGTTTAATTTTTTTTGATCAGCACTGGGGATTGAACACAGGACCTTGTGCATACTAGGCAAGCACTCTACCACTGAGCTCCATCCTCAGGCCTTTTTATTTTATTTTTGAGACAAGTTCTCACCAAATTGACCAGGCTGTCCTTGAACTTGAGATCTTCCTGCCTCAGCCTCCCAAGTAGCTGGAATTACAGACATGTGCCATTGTACCTGGCCTTTGTATACATCTTAGATTGCTTAAGTCTTACAGCTTTCTCTTTGGGGATACTTTTTAAAGAATGTATTTTATAAATAATGTTATTACTTGATTAAAGATACTAATTCTTTAACTGTCATGTGTGATATACATTTTTCTCCATCATTGTCAGTCCTAACTTACCTTGTAATTACTTGCTATGATTCAATTTTCATGTTGTCAAATTTCATTATAATATCTGCCCTTGTTGCCTGACTTTAAAAGCTCTCCTCTGTCATGTGATGATGAAAACTTCTATTTTTCTTTTAGTATTTTTTTCAGTGAATAGTTTGTGGTATACACCAATATGAATGTATTTAATGCTATTCAACTGTTCACTTAAAAATGGTTAAAATGGTATATTTTATGGTATGTACTTTTTACCACAATAAAAAGCAAGCATGATTTTTTAAAAAAGAGAATGAACTTTAAGGCATTCTTTAGCTATTTAGCATGATCAGTGGAAGTGTTGCTTGTTTTCTTGTCGTTGATTCCTGTTGTCTACCAAGGTACAGAAGTAGATGGAATTATCAAAATGTCAAAATATGTATGAAATGAAATAGGGAAGTAATTTTTGTTTTCCCACTTGAAATCCATCTTTTAAATCATATACATGTGTCTTTGTTGTCCTTGGATCTTTTGTTTATTCCTATATGAATATGCATACTCTAACTAATGTTGAAAAACAGGGAAATTAATGATAGGAAAGTACCATATGGATTTATGTCCTATTTTAAAGCAGATGAATAGTATATTCAAGTTATTAAATACTAAAATTTTTAACATCTTAATAATGTGGTCCTAAATTTATATACCATTTGGTTCAGTTATATACAATTAATGTGTTTCTTAAGATTCGTAAGTCAGAGTTCTGCACACTAAAACATCTATATGTTTCCCTAAAGCACACATAGGAACATTAAAATATGTAATTCACAGCCTCTACCATAGCTAAAAGATGTGTTCCTGGAATCTGCAGTTAGAAATGGAACATATTTTCCTAGAATATTTGAAACTGTGGTTAGGTCCCCAGGCTAGACATAAAATCATATATAGCACCTAAAGTTGCTGTAGTAATAATAGAACAATTTCTCATGTTCCATTTCTAGTCTACAAAAATCAGTGGGAAAATGAAATCTAAGTTCTAAACACCTGATTAGCAAATAAACTTTGTAAATATAACCCCCTTTTAAGTTAGAAACTTGTAATATCATATATCTGAGACTCTTGCCACTTTAAGATGACATCACTTCTTATAATTAGTCATTTAAAAAAAATCAACTAGACACCATTTTTTTAAACTTCTTTTCATCTTAAAACCAAAAGCTTTCTTTTTTTTTAAAGACATGCTCATAGTGTAATTTTTTTTCCTTTTTTTCAGCAGTTTAGATGTTTCAAGGCAAACCACAAGAATCTCTTAACTGTGTGGAGTAGTAGTCCAAGGTTCATGGCAAACCAGGTTTTCATAGTGCTACAGTCATAGAGTTGCCATTATTTTTAAATGCTTAGAATGGGAAGTATAGTGCTTTCATAATGTGAAAAGCTAAATGTTGCTTCAAAACTTATTACCTACTTGTTTGCACCTAAACATTAGTGTGATTAGCCTAAAGGGGAAGTCATAGTCTTTTTTTTTTTTTTTTTTTTTTTACATAAAAGATGTCATAGTCACACACACTTATGAAACAGAATGAGTGATTGTAGCTTATTACTGTCTAGGAAGATACTTGCTGATAATTAGTCCTTTTTTTTTTTTTTTTTGTAATTGTAAATGGACAGAATGCTTTTATTTGTTTATTTTTATGTGGTGCTGAGGATTGAACCCAGTGCCTCACACATGCTAGGCAAATGCTCTACCACTGAGCCACAGCCCCAACTCCTGATACTTAGTTCTTTTTTTTTTTTTTTAATTGATTGTTCAAAACATTACAGAGCTAGATACTTAGTTCTTGTCCAAATTTTTTAAGATATCTTTTTGTTCTCTTACCCCATTTAACTGCTTTATAGAAAATACATTTCATGATATTTTAATCATTCTCCAAACATGTCTTTTTTATTTCTTTTTGCTATCTTGTGTGTGTGTAGATTAATTCCCATTTATTTGATTACATCATTAATTAATAGGCAAAAATTACATGAGGAATGGTTGCTAAGGGAGCAGAAGGCACAAGAAGAATTCAGAATGAAGAAGGAAAAGGAAGAGGCAGCCAGAAAACGGCAGGAAGAACAAGAGGTACAGTATTAATCAAATAACCAATTAACTAAATAGTTAACCAAAATATCTCTCACTAAGAGTTGCATATCTGGGCTGGGGTTGTAGCTCAGTGGTAGAGTGCTTGCCTAGCATCTGTGAGGCACTGGGTTCAATTCTCAGCACCATATATAAATATAATAAAGGTCCATCAACAACTGAAAAATATATATTAAAAAAAAAAAAAAGAGTTGCATATCTTGCCAGCTATGGTGGTGCATACCTATAATCCCAGCAACTTGGCAGGCTGGGGCAGGAGAATTGCAAGTTCGAGGCCAGCCTCTGCAATCTAGTGAGATCCTGTCTCAAAATAAAAAAATTTAAAAAGGCTGGGGATATAGCTTGGTGATAAAGTATCCCTGGATTCAATCCCTAGTACCAAATATATATATGGTCCTTTTTACCAATATTTTTAGTTTTTCTTTTCATTTATTTGCTCTCCATGTTAAATGTTTTTTTAAAAGTAAGTTTGAAAAGAAATGACCTTTCCTTCTCTTCTTTTTTTTTTCCTTTAAAGAGAAAGTTAAAGGAAGAATGGGAAGAACAGCAGAGAAAAGAGAGAGAAGAGGAGGAGCAGAAGCTGCAGGAGAAGAGAGAAAGAGAGGTGATTCCTGTCACAGGAGGATAGGCGCTGCGTATCTTCTTAGTGTGCACATGTGCTGGGTGATGGGTTTGAAGAAAAAGCTGTGGGCATGTCAGGATTTGGATTTTTTTCTTGTTTCTTGTTTTATTTGTTTGGAAAGGGTCAGACTTTTCGTCTAGAAACACACTAATTTCTTTGTGATGTTCTTCTTTGGGTCATTCAGTGACAGATTCCTTAAATTAATGTTTTCTTTAGCTTTTACCCAGTTTGCCCTTTATACCAGCGATTAGCAAATTTTTTTCCTTAAAGGGCCAGATACTAGTATTTTAGGCTTTGTGGTCTATATGGAACCAGTTCTGCCAGTGTACTCTGAAAACAGCCACAGGTTATATGTAAACAAATGGTTAAGGTGTTCTAGTAAAACATTTCTATAAAACAGTCAGCTGGCTCATGCTTTGTTCTGTGTACCACTCTATAGCAAGTCATGTTTTTTGAGGTTTTATTGTATATGTGTTGACTTCTTTAGAGAATATTTATATTGTTTCCACATTTAGTTCTTAAGAAATTGGACAGCTTATGACACATCAACAAGAATTAGTTGACTTAAAGAAATCAGGAGCTCAAATAATGAGGCATTATTTAAACTTTTTTTTTTTAACTGTTATTAAATCATGACTTTCTAACTTGGGCTTTAAAGATAATTGTAGCTAACACACAGTTGTCATTTAAAAAAATGATAATATGTATGTATGTATGTATTATCTATATTTTCCAGGATTCTTTTTTAAAGATTGACTTGGTTTGTTATGCTGTTATTCCTTAACAGTGTATTTATTTCAAAGATAACACAGCTCATCTTTCCTTGACTGATTCATCAGGATGTATCTTTTTTGGAATATTGCTAAATTTGAATAGAGTCAAATTGGGTAATCAACTTATAATGGGGAAAATACATTTGTTTACATCCTAATCATGTTGGGGTAGAAGCAGCTTCCAATGCCTATATTTTTTGAGTCTCAGGCATTAGTTTCAGTGCAAATTTTTGATACCCTTATTTGAACACTGCTTTTGAGATGAAGCAATATAACATAGTAGGTTTTTAGGGAGGTACAGAAATTATTTGGAGCTTATCATATTTTATAGAGAGAAATCAATTTCTGTCTTAATGGTAGAATATTCTTTTAGGATCAAATAAAAACTAATGCTTTTATGCTTTTGTTTCAAAGGAAGTCTGGTTAAATATTAAAGAGAAGTGGGTCAAATAAAATAAATTCTGAGCATATATGAAGGAATATGGGCTGTGGATATAGCTTAAAAATGGAGCTCAGCAGTAAAGTAGTGTTTACCCACTATGTGTGGGGTTCTGGGAATGATCCCTAGCATGAGGGGAGAACATGCAATGTATGTTTCTGTTGTATACATTTCTGTTGTGTATATGACACTTCTCTGGTGGACAGAAATAGAGCAGTGAAAAAGCACACAGTCTGTTCTCATTGAGGTACTTTTCTAGATGGGGAGTCAGATGATAAGTAAGCAAAACACATAACTTAAAATACAATAAGATAATGTTAAATGCTATAAAGGAAGAAAGCAGAGAGTCATGTGATAGAGTGATGGGGACAGGGGAGTACTTATTTTGATTGCCAGGTTAAGGAAGTCTCTGAAGAGGTAATGTTTGAATTGACACCTGAGTGCAGAGATCTTGGGGAGAAGAGGCTTGGAAGTGAAAAGAAGGGCGGGTACTCAAAACATAGAGACTAAAGAAAAGTGAGTCAGGGTATCCTAAGAAGTCAGGAGGGTACGAAGTCTGATTATGCAAGGCCTTTTGGATTTGAAGGAGTTTGGATTTTATGTTAAGTGTAATCAATGGAAAGACATTAAAAGGATTTTTTTTAAGCCAGAAGTGACTTCATCCCATTTGTAATATTATCTTCAATAGATCATTCTAACTTTTCATACAAAGAATGGGGGATGGTGAACAGTGACCAAGGAAGTGAGAGGGAAACAGTGTAACCAGTTTCAAGGCTGCCATTCCAGATGGGAGACAACAGTGGTTTGGATGAGGGTAGTGCTTTAAAAAGATAAGTTCACAGATTTGGAGTGCTGCGAGGCAGTTAACAGAACTCTAGCTGGCAGATTGAATGGGAGAGAAAGAGAAGAAAAGTGAGGGGAATTCACGTCCTATTTTTAGTTTTTGTTTAGTTTAGTTTTCAAGTCCTAGTTTTAGTTTTTTTTGTTTGAACAGATGGGCAAATGGCAGCACCAGTTAGTGAGAGGGATATTTAGGTAGGTGGGTGGGGGAGGACAACCAGTTCTTTTTGGGGTCTAGCATGTAGCATATGGCTCTGAGTTCAATCCCTAGCAGGAGGGGTGGGTAGACCTCTGTTGTGAGCCTTTTAAGTTACCAAGGACTCTTCCATGACCAGGTAGGTATCAAGTAAGCAGCTAGATACATAAGTCTTATGTATTGCTTTAAGGAGCTAGTAAAGAAATGTCTGTAGAACATAATTTAAAACTTCTTCAAATATCAATTAGGTAGAAATTTACTGGTCATAGTTTAGCTTCTGTTAAATATTTATAATGTTTTACCTAGTATTGTATTTTATAATATTCATTAATAAATTATCTTAAAAGCTAGAAGGTGATATAGATACTCAAATATACTAAATAATACTGTTACTGAAACTATTATATTTTAAACCTTTTTCAATCTGATCTAGTCAGTTTTCTATTTGAATAAAAATTCTAAGCTATATCTCCTTTGAAAGCTTTTCAGAAGATTTGTGCTTAGAAAGAAAATCAAAACCTAAAACCACATGTATGTAGGTAGGTGTGTGTGTATGTGTATGTGTGTGTGTGTTTTAATTGTTACACATTAGATTCTTAACCAGAGAAACCAGATGTGACTTACCTGACTTCCAGGTTTTCATTAGTCCTATGTTTGCACCATTTATAGGAAGCTGTGCAGAAGATGCTGGATCAGGCTGAAAATGAGGTATTTTCATAACCTTTCATTAAGAATTTGAGATCAGTTTATATTTCATTAGAAACAATAATTTCAGTAATATTAGTTTGGTGGTAGGCTATTTAGATCACACCTGGATAACTGGAATCACTTTTGTGGCATTTTAGTGTATATGGCAATAAGTTTATTAATGAACAAAAACAAGTGGTATTGAATCACCCTATGAACTGTACTTATTTTGAGTCCTTAAGTGTGTATAAACAACATCACATACTGTTAGCCTCAAATGGTCAGTTTACCTTGATTGAGAGTAACTTTTACTTTTCTCATGTTGGCTCCGTAAGTCTTTGGGTCCTCTTCAGAATAGATGAACAGAAAGGAAACCTGGTAGCAGTAGTGATACCTGATCAAGCAAAGTGACTGGGCAGCAGAGAAATTTATAACTTAAATATGAATGATTTTAACTGAAAACATTTTAATTTTTGATGGAAGCATTTGAATATTTTTGGAAACATTGAGTCTTTCATGGGTTTTTATACCACAAGTAAAGTTATGGTTATTTTCAACAGCTGGAAAATGGTACCACCTGGCAGAACCCAGAACCACCAGCAGATTTAAGAATAATGGAGAAAGATCGTGCCAATTGTCCATTCTACAGTAAAACAGGAGCTTGCAGATTTGGAGATAGGTAACATATTTTGCTTTATCATGTCAGAATGAAGTGATTCAAAATGGGAGGTTTTTGAGTACTCCTTTGGGGGAGAGGCTCAATTTGAAATCATCAGGCCTCTGCTGCTTTTTTACTGACTCTGTCTCCCAAGCTGGTCATCCTCTGTACCCACCCTCTTCCCTAGGTGGGCTGAGCAGGGTGTGTCCTTTGTATTCTCTCTTTAACCTTTTGTTCTTGGTTTCTTCCTGTGCTCATGTGAGTCCACAGTGAACAACTTGGACAGGGAAATGATTGGAGCAGCTGGCCTTTATCTTTTGAATGGTAAATACTGTGCCCAAAATAGGCTTTTAAAACTTGACATGAGTAAAGGGACTCAGAAACAGACTCCTGGGTTCAAAAACTGGCTTCAGTAGCCTTCTCTTCAGAAACGTTATTTAAATAGTCTGTGATTTAATTCCCCTCATGTGTGAAATGGGGTAGAAACACAGTATCATCCTTCTGAGGGGGCTGTGAGGCCGGAAAGAGTGAAGGAGTGAATGTCTGGCAAGCGCAAGGGACCACAGAGAGCAATGGTGTTCTCTGGTGTTTTCATTATTGCTACTGTTGCCATCATTCTCTGATACATTCTTGCTCCTTGCCTCTTTTGGGATAATGATTTTGAAACAAGACATTCATTCATGTGGAAACCTAATGTTGATCTTTTCAGTCATTTAGCAAACATTTAAACACCTATCTTATGCCAGGTAATGGTGATTTTTGTAATTTGGCTTATTTATGAATGAACAACTCCAAATTTCTAAGGGTGAATGAGTCCATCTGAAGCAAAATCTAATTATTTCTGTATATTCATCCTGTGGAAGAGAAGATCTAATGTCTTAATGTCTTATTAATCCCTAAAAAGGGATATGAGTAGGGAAATTCATATGTATTTAATAAATATCTATATGTTGTCTCAGGTTTTTTTTTTTTTTGACTCATAAAATTGTCCATGGCCTGAGCCCCCCACCCTCCTGCCTCTTTGAAAATATGAGCTTTCTCTAGCTTTGTCTTTCTTTCTTTCTTTCTTTCTTTCTTTCTTTCTTTCTTTCTTTCTTTCTTTCTTTCTTTCTTTTGTTTTAATTTAAGCCTTCACACCATTTTTCATTTTTTAAGATTAATGGTTCTCCAACCCTGGATGCATATTAGAATCATCTAGGAAGCTTTCAAAACTTATGTCTCCCACCTCAAATTGAATAATTCAGAATCTTAGAGACTCAAATGGCCTTAGTTTTGAAATGTCCTCATGTGTTTCTAATGTGCCCTGGGATTGATGTCCAATATGTAACTCCCTTTATATTTTATGGCTGGGATTGTAGATGCCAAGAATACCTATAAAAGGACTCACAGGATCTGATATCTAGTAGAAAACCTCCTCTTGAGGAACTAGGGACTAAGGAGACTTTGTTCCCTTTGGTATCTTTAGAAGCATTTCCCATATGTACATTTAATCTTATCAAGAAACAGTAATAGGGCTGGGGATGTGGCCAGTGGTAGAGCGCTTGCCTAGCACATGTGAGGCACTGGGTTCAATCCTTAGCACCACATAAAAATAAGTAAAATAAAGGTATTGTGTCCATCTACAATTAAAAATTAAAAAAAGAAACAGTAATAATTATTATACAACAATTCCTACCAAAGAAAAACATACAGCAAAATACCTTTGTTGAGACAACTGAGTCAATTTGAATTCACATATATGTGGGTAGTTGAACCAAGTGGTCTTTTCCAGCCCCAGGATCCCTTGTTATATATATATTTTAAAAATATATATATATATATTTTTTAGTTGTAGTTGAACATAATACTTTTATTTATTTATTTATTTTTACTTTATTTGTTTATTTCTATGTGATGCTGAGGATTGAACCCAGGGCCTTACATACGCCAGGCTACCACTGAGACACTACTCCAGCCCCTTATTTATTTATTTCTATGTGGTGCTGAGGATCGAACCCAGCTCCTTGCACATGCTAGGCCAGTGCTACCACTGAGCCACAATCCTAGCCCTTGTTATATATCTTTAACACTTCTTTGAAATTTGAGACTTAAGGAAGCCTGAATCTGGATTCTTCTTCTGTTGGACCTAAGTGAGAGAAGGGGCAATGTCTTAAATGGTTGACACCCACTTCTTTGAGGAAAGGGGAGTGGCCTATTAGACTCTGATCCCATCTGAGAGTCATTTCAAGGAAATATGCACTGTAGTCACATTAGTTTGTGACCAATTTTCTTTTTCCTTTCTTGTGGTAGTAAAGATTGAACCTGGGGTATTTTACCACTGAGCTACATCCCTGGCCATTTAAAAAAAATTTTTTTTAATGGTGATATTTAAAAAAAAAAATCTTCTATTTATTTATTTTTATGTGGTGCTGAGGATCGAACCCAGTGCCTCATGCATGCGAGGCAAGCACTCCACCACTGAGCTACAACCCCAGCCCAGCCCTTTTAATTTTGATATTTATTTTAATATTTTATTTTGAATTGCTGAGGCTGGCCTCAAACTTTAAATCCTCCTGCCTCCAGAGTTGCTTGTATTACAGGTGTGCACCACTGCACCTAGCAGTTTGTGACCACTTCTTTCTGTTTTCATAGGCTATGAAATTTCACTACTATAATTATCAAAATATGAGAGTGATTCAGGTATTTGCATTGTTTAAATGATGAGTTGTGACACAAAATTCTGTAAAATTAGCAGTTAGGAAACCTAGCCCCATTGCTTCAGACAAGTACATTGTCCCCTTTTACAGAGAGCCTTGGTGATTTGCTTCAGTTGATATAGCTGTTCTTTTCTTTAAGATTTGTCAGATTGTCACAGAAACACTTCCTTAACCTAAACATTTCTTTGGTTGTTTTTGTAATTAGTACGGAATCCAATTAGAACATTTCTAGAACTGACGTTTTTTTTCAAATGACAACTCCTTTGAAAGGAATTTTATTGTTTTCTTCTTAAAACAACATAATCACTGAGGAATTATTTACACCCCACCTACTTCCAGAAGTGATTTAAAGAAGGCTCATGATCAACTACATTAAGTTAAATTAAATAAAGGAAATTGAAAGCAAGGGAAGGAGGGGAAAGTGAGTTATTGTGAATGTATGATGCTTCTGACTCTGGATTTTAATGCATCCCATGCAGATACTAAGCTGTATGTTTCTTACTAAAAAAGAAGAATGAATGGTATCTCTGGAAAGACAAAATTTTCTTGGCACCCGATTCTTTTTTTTTTTTTTTTTAATTTTTAGTTGTATATTGACATGATACCTTTATTTTATTTATTGATGTGGTGCTCAGGATCGAACCCCATGCCCCACATATGTAAGGTAAGTGCTCTATCACAGAGCCACAACCCCAACCCTTGGTGAAAGAATTCCCCACGCAAAGACACTTCGCCGGGAGAATTCCAATTTTATTGCAAAAAGCTGTGTGCTTATATAGAACTACAGGGGAGATGGCAGGGCTTAGACAAATGGCAGGCCGCCATTTGGCAAGTTCTTCCAGATATCAGCTCCCGCGCCCAGGAATTAGTTCTCATTGGGGCTGAGGTTCCCGCCAGCGAGGTTTGAAATTGGCGCCGGCGGGAGAGTTCACAAAGGCGGGAACTTTTTGTGCCACTGCAGAGAAGAAGAAGGTAGGAAGAAGAAGTCCTTAGGCGCCATGTTGGGGTTTTTTCTCTGGGGTACGGCTGCCAGTTTATACTTTTCCCAACACTTGGCACCTGATTCTAAATGTGTCTCCCATGGAATCTTGGATAAAGGCATTAGATAGGAAGATGGACAGTAACTTTGATAAATTTTTTTTTAACACAATGCCTTTATTTATTTATTTTTTTATGTGGTGCTGAGGATGGAACCCCAGTCCTGCCCGTGCTAGGCGAGCGCTCTACCGCTGAGCCACAAACCCAGCCCCAAATTTTTTATTTTTATTTTATTTAATTAATTAATTTATTTGTTTATTTTTTTTTTTTGGTGGTGCTGGGGCCTTGTGCATGTGAGGTAAGTACTCTACCAACTGAGCTATATACCCAGCCCTGATAGAAGTTTTATAACAGTAGATGTATAGTTTTCATGAGAATGTTTCTTACAGTGACCTTTGCTAAATGATTACAGCCCACCTTTCACATGCAGCATAGTGATTCTATGAAAGACAAAGGTTGTGAGCACCAGAAATGCTCCCTTGAGATAAGGAAAAAGAAGAATAGTCAGTTAGTTGTTCCTGAGGGGTCCATTAGATACCCACACAATTTATTGGCATCCTTGGGCTAAATAATGTTCAACTCTGTGTTTTTGTGGCAGTTTGACTTGATTCAGGTATCAGTATCATGGGTAAATAGCATGCCAAATCTGGCTAATCATCAGGACCTGCTGAGGTGGTATTTCGAAAATATGGGTTCTCTACCCCTTGAGCTCTGGGGCAGACTGGAGAAATCTCTCTTTCAAGTAATTCTGAGAACCATACAGCCTTGGTACTACAGCATTAAACTCCTTCCTACATATTAGCTTTTTTAGCTGACCTTTCTGTGGGTGGTCTAGGGCTGCCTTTTGAATACCCTCAGATTGTAATGACTGTCTCCAGGCCAAGCTGGGATTTTCCCTAGACAGGGACTTTGGCTCTGTTCTAAAACTGATGAATGTTCATTTGACACCCTGGGAACTAAGGCCAGTTTTATTCAGATCTAACAACCCCGTCAGCAGAATTTTAACCTCGTTAAGTTGTTTCCTTGTCTAATTCCCTCTATATGTGCTTCACACTTATAAAATTTAATTCACCACAAACATTGCTGGCCAGGTTGAATCCTTGCTCTTAGTGCTGTCAGTAGCAGTACTTGGGAATATGGATCTAATTACAAGGTCTCTAATTGAATAATCAAGAAGGTCATTTGGAATATAGAAAATTTCACATTAATGAGCATTGGTGGAACATTTCTGAGTTGGGCATGGTGTGTTGTGCATTCTCACAGGTGTATAGATGGATATTACAGCTGTGGAAAGCGAGCATGAGTAACAGTCACTTCAGGGTCAAGGATTTTCCTCAATACTTGCCTTATTCTTTAACTTTTTGTCTTACTGTTTAAAAAATATTTTTTAGTTGTAGATGAACACAATACCTTTATTTATTTTTTAAAAAATATTTTTATTTTTCAATTGTAGTTGGATACAATGCCATTTATTTATTTATTTATTTTTATGTGGTGCTGAGGATCAAACCCAGGGCCTCGCACATGCTAGGTGAGCGCTCCACTGCTGAGCCCCAGCCCCAGCCCCACAATACCTTTATTTTATTTATGTATTTTTATGTGGTGCTGAGGATCAAACCCAGTACCCACATGTGCTAGGCGAGTGCTCTACCACCGAGGCACAACCCCACTCCTGTCTTATTGATTTTTAACTAGAAGCCTAACAAAGAAATTTTGTTTATTTAGAACTTTGAATTATGTATTTCTTTCCCACTTTAGAAAAAGGAAACAAATAAAAAATTAAATTCATATAAAGGATTTTAAGAAGAATTGTTCACATGGAGTCTCATCAGCTTTTCCTTGTTCCAGTTTAAACTGTGAAAAGAAAATTCTTCATAGTGATTAGCCTTCATTAAATAAAAATTATATTTATTGTACTCTATAATGAACAGGCACCAGATTGTAGGTTAACTCAGATCTCCCAGATCTGTCTCTTCCAACCATATGACCTGGGCAGATGGGCTTCTCTAGGTTTCAGTTTTTTTCTTTCCAAAGTGGGGATAGTACTAGTACCAATTATCCTGAAGGTTTTAAGAATCAGAGGGAAAAATGTAAAAATGACATGAAAACTATAAAGTGCTATACATAGATGAGATTAAAATTCTCTACTCATTGAAAATTCTTAGATTGCCCTATTCTCTATGCATGTAAATTAACTGAAGATCCTGTAGTACCAAGATTCTATTGTTAATTTTTACTATCTTCCCAAGAGTCCCACATGTGGCATCTCGTGCCTGTCACCATACTCTGTCATACCAGTGGGGCTTTCTTTTTCCCTATGGTTCAACATATAAAAAGCTTTCTATTTACTTTCTTTTGGTGTTGGTGGTGGGGTACTGAGCATCAAACCCAGGGCCTCATGCGTGCTAGGCAAGCATTCTACCAATGAGACACATCCCCAGCATTTAAAAAAAAAAAAAATACTGAATTTCATGGCATATGAAGTTGAAAATCGTTTACAGTCTGATTGTGTGTGTGTGTGTGTGTGTGTGTGTGTGTGTGTGTGTGTATTACTGGGAATTGATGCAGGGGTGCTGTACCACTGACCTACGCCCCCATCCCTTTTTTATTCTTATTTTGAGACAGGGTCTCGCTAAGTTTCCGAGGCTGGCCTCGAACTTGCGATCCTCCTGCCTCAGCCTTCCAAGTTGCTGGGATTACAGGTGTGTGGATTACAGGTGTACACCACTGCACCCGGCCCAATCTGACATTTTAATGAGAAGCCAATATATTGGTCAATCTTATAACAGTTTTCTCACATGCTGAAACTTGACATCTGAGTAGGATTTATCTTCCAGGCAAGTCAAAACAGCTAAGTTACTTGAGTCTTTCTCTCTTAAGTTTTTTACAGATGATTTTTAACTATTGGACTAGTAAATTGGGTTTTTTTTTTTTTCATATGCAGGTGCTCACGTAAGCATAACTTTCCTGCATCAAGTCCCACCCTTCTTATTAAAAGTATGTTTACTACATTTGGAATGGAGCAGTGCAGGAGAGATGACTATGACCCTGACGCAAGCCTGGAGTATAGCGAAGAGGAAACCTACCAACAGTTCCTAGACTTCTATGATGATGTGCTGCCTGAGTTCAAGAATGTGGGGAAAGTGATTCAGTTCAAGGTGAGTGTGTGTGGAGAGGACTGTTGTGCCTCCCTCTGAAGTACTCAGTGCATGAGAGAGCTGGGGCCCAGGCTATTTACCTGGGTGGAGCCGTGTGCTAATACATGCCTGGCCCAGGATTAGGCCCTCAGTAAATGTCACTTACTTCATCACTTCTCCTTTTCCACCTCCACTCTGGTGTCATATAGATGCTATAAAAAAAGGAATCATGCCATATAGATACCACATGAAATCATAAGTGTGTAGTAGTGTGAAATTTCTGGACTAGTGGGGTCTGGGTTGGTGAGGGTTTTTTGTTTATTCAGTACCTTTGCGCTGTTTGAATTCTTTTCCTGTTGGAACTCTCTGTATCAGGTCCTTGCACATAGCTGCCCAAGCTTTCACTTAAACACTGCCTTTGATGGGCAGTATATCCCTTCCTTCCTCTCTAGGCAGAGCTGTGGTGATGCAGCAGGACTCAGCTTCACTCCCTGAGCATGTTGGTGCACTGTGTTGATGGTGCCTGCTTGCATCTTCTGCCCAAGATGCTTGTTCTTGGTTCTGGAACTACACAAGAAACATAGATCTTTTGATTTCTTTTCTTTTCTTTTTTAACATTATTTTTATTCATTGGCTACTTTCAGTACTGAACATAGCATCACCAAAACCATGGTTTGTGATGTCGTATACTAGATGAGAAAGAGGCATTCAGATGACACATAATTATTTTAAAACTTTGAAGGTCAGATGTGATCCCTGCTGCTCCTGGGACCCATTAGTTGAATCCTAACAATGAAGCCTCCTAACCTGTTTATTTGATCAGATTTGAACCTGAATGACTTTGTTTTGTTAGGGCAAGGAAAATGTCCCTTAGCTTGGGGGAAAAAAAATAAATAAATAAATCTGATATTTGTCTGCAATTGGAAATGACAGTAAAGAGTTGGAACAGCTGAGAAACAGATATATTCATGAAATTCAAGGCCATGCTTCTATTAACTGATGTGAAGATCTTTCAAAATTCTTTTAAGATTTCTTTCCCACTTAACCTTTTGTTTCTGTGGAGTATGCCTTCCTGTCTTGGTGCTGCTCAGCACAAGTAATAACCCGTAAGTGGAAGTGCATGGTCACACCTACAGGATACCACCTTGAAGCAAGCACCAACTGTGGAAGCAGTGTGGTTTGACCAGGCCTGTGCTCTCAGACTTGTCACTTTAAGTGCTTTTTCACTTACATCAGCGGTGTCCCTCATGCGATTCTTGGATCATACTGTTTCTGTGATATGGTAGTGGTAGAGCTGCTTTTAAAACTTCAGACTGGTTAATGGAAATCATACCATTACCTGTGATAGGCTGCATCCACTGACCATGATATTAGGATGACCAAGCTCATGCTAATCACATTGGCAGTTACAAAAGGAAAGCTATTTAGTAAATTTTTACAGGGAGAAATTTTAGAATATCAAATTTGTTACAGAAAATTAATAGCAGGTCCTTGGGAACCATTGGATTAAATAATCTTAAAGGTCTCTGGCACAGCTGACACTCCTCAGGACTTTCATTCTTCCTTTTAAGGATGGTGTTGCAAACTGTCATTGAGTATGGATCCTGCCCATTTTGGGATGCTCTAATAAAAATGCTCTGGAACAAATTTGTAAAATTATAGATTAATTTGGAAGAGAAAAACTAAACACCAGTCAGTATATTTGAGGACCTTCTTATATACCATATTAAAAAATAAACTTGTCATTTTTGAAGACAAATGATCAAGTATTCAGCCTAAATGATCAAGTATTCCTAGTAATTCCTAGTAATAAGAATAATGCATATAAAAGTCAGATATTATTCACACCTATTGGCCAAAAGATTATAAATTCTATTGATCCCAAGAGTAGGTAAGGATGTATATATTAGTTAAACTTCTTCAGAGAGCAGTTTGTCAATAGTTTGTGAAGTGGAAGGCACACCTAAACTACACATTGGCATGTTCCTTCTGGTTGTGCACACTAGAGAGGTCCTTACACCCACAGATGTGTGTTGAAGAATGCTGACCACAGTGCTATTTGTGGATGGAAAATTGGAAGCACCTCAGTAGCCATCTTTATAGGAGCAGATATATAAATTTGCTAATTTGATGTATCAGATGAGTCATTAAGTTTACACTATTATATCTTGAAAAAAGAATATAGAACAAATACCATTTTTAGAAAGTTTTAAAACATACAAAACAAAGATATACATTGTTTATTAATACATATGCATATTTCCTTGCATATATATGCAGAAATATGTGTATTATAATTTTGAATAATAACCATTTGTATACATGTTACGTATTTTCTGGCACACATACAATATATGTGTGAATGTGTGTGTGTGTATGTATGTACGTTGTGTCTGTGTAAACCTATATATGTATACATGCATTAGTGTTTGTGTTTAGTAAAACAGGCTACCCCCAGCTTCCAGGTAGTGCCCCACCTATGTGATGGAGAAGGGAAAAGATCAGGATGGCAGGACTTCAACTGGGCCTTCAATGTTTTACAATTTAAATATTCTTGGTCAAGGATGAAAAATGTTAGTGTTAAACCTGGGTAGTGTTGTCTATGGGATGATTTACATTCTCTGTATTTTTATGCATGTGTGAAACATACCTATGGGTAAAAGCAGAACTGATCAACAAGAGATTAGATAATTGGGGCCTGCAGTGCTTCTCTGTGCTGAAGTATGCCTTAAATAGACACAAGAGGGGCTGGGGATGTGGCTCAAGTGGTAGCGCGCTCGCCTGGCATGCGTGCGGCCCGGGTTCGATCCTCAGCACCACATACCAACAAAGATGTTGTGTCCACCGAAAGCTAAAAAATAAATATTGAAAATTCTCTCTCTCTCTCTCCTCTCTCACTCTCTCTTTAAAAAAAAAAAAAAAAATAGACACAAGAGTGGGCTAGTGTCTCTGTTTTGGAATCTTTGATTAGTAATTACTTTTGGGAATGTTAGCCTGGAAAAGCATTTGATGACTGAATGGTTTCTTTAAATTTTTTATGATAGCATTTTTCATTGTTCCTTAGGTTAGCTGCAACTTAGAACCTCATCTGAGGGGCAATGTGTATGTTCAGTACCAGTCGTAAGTATTGTGACCATACCATGTTTTGTCATGATATGATCTTTTGTTTTTGTTGACATCTAGGACTTTTAAACTGGATATATACCCTTCATAAGCATGGTATTTTTCAAAATGTTAATATTAAGAGCTGACATAGAAACATAGAAAACATGTGAAAATAATACATTTGTATTTCATTCTTTAAATATTAGGTTAGTTTTGAATCTTTTACAATATGGTTATATTATTACTTATATAACTTTAATTAAAGTTCAAACTGAAAAGGGATAACTAGAATAGAGATTATAAAATATAAGTGTAAAAAGCCAGAGATCGAAGTCCCAAATGATCTCAGTGTGCATTTGACCAGCTAGGAGAATAGTTACTCTATCATTTCTGCTTGTCTTGCTGTTTCCCTAGGCCGCACCATGCCTAATGGGTTCAATTAGCCATTGTAATAAGGAGCACAGCAGTCCTAGCTAAGAAAGCACAGGCTCTAACAATGGAAAGCACTTCTGCAGTTTTAATGGCCCAGTCTTTTGGATTAAGAAGCTTTGACTCAAGCCAATTTCCATGCATCACAACCTCTCAGAGGGTTAGTAAAAAAGGCTCCTGAATAAATTGCAAGCTGCAGGAGCCCGAATGTTCTAATGAAGACTCCCTAAATAGTACAGAAACAGCAAACTTGGTGGTCCTATGATATCTGAGTAAAAGGGTTAATTAATAATAGGGTTAATGTGCCTATTAGAGTTATTATAAAGCACATCCTTTGATTTTTTTATTCAAAGGGAAGAAGAATGCCAAGCAGCCCTTGCTCTGTTTAATGGACGTTGGTATGCAGGACGGCAGCTTCAGTGTGAATTTTGCCCAGTGACCCGATGGAAAATGGCAATTTGTGGTAAGAAACAACATAATGATTCCCCCCCCCCCCCCCATTATCCCACTATATAAAAGGATATTCTTAGGGGGAAAAGTTCTTTTAAAAGGATGAGACATTGCTTTTGCTTCATGCAGATGAACAGGGACATCATGTAAAGGACACTGCAGTTTTGATCTGTAATAGACCTTGTGGGTCACTTGGTGGAGGCGGTGACTGAGGTCACAATGAGGTGGCAGAAGTGGGGTAGAATTTCAGTCTTCCAGTCTTCAGCCCTAGACTCTTTTCTGACAAATCAGGAAGCCTAAGAAGTGTCTGCAGGCAGCCATGTTGTCCTTGTGGCAGTTTCAGAGGTGTTTTCTATTCATTGGTTCTCTTCACTTGAGCTGTTTGTTTCCATCTTTTTTCTCTAAAACATCTTTCTCCTTTACCATAAACATTACCTATAGATAATGTTTCCCATCTTTGGAAATCATGCTCTTGTGCATTAGAAACCAAATGGGAGGTATAGGATTAGTTAAGTGTGCATTTGATGAGTTCAGTTACACTGACTCATGGGGCAGTGGCAACCGAACCAGGAAGTGATTCAGCACTGTGTAGGACAGAGCCTGCCGTATTGAAGTCCTAGTTATTTTCCGATTTCTAAAAATGGGCTTGGCTGAATCTGTGTGCAAATTTCCCAGGTGAGAACGGATGATGTTCTGATGCCTCAGGAGTGCACTTATCCTTCCCTTTACTTGTGTTTCTTGGATCAATGTTTTCACCTGCTTAAAATCTCAGTAAAAATATATATATAATTTATAAAGTCTGAATCTTTAGCAATCTTATCTTAATGGATACTGTCATTTTAAAACCACTTATGAAGCAGGGGAGAGATTTTAGAATTCCTTGCTTAGGGAAACCAGAAGAACCATTAAATATCAAGTTTAAAGGCTCTGGGAATGAAAGTGATGGAATTGTTTTCTCCATGATTGTTTCTTTTCCCAGTTTGTGTGAATCCAGTGTGATTTCATGAGGTGCTTCTGAGTATAGCTTTAACTCTGTCAAAGCAAGAGACTAACTATATTATTATTTTTGTGGTATTGTGGATTGAACTCAGGGCCTTGTGCATTAGGCAAGTATTCCACCACTGAGCTATCCCCTCAAAACCCCCATCCCATTTTTTATATTTATTTATTTGTTTATTTTTTTTTAGTTGTAGACAGGCACAATATCTTTATCTTATTTATTTTTACGTGGTGCTGAGGATCAAACCCAGTGCCTCACATATGCGAGGCAAGCACTGTACCACTGAGCTATAAGCCCCAGCCTCCTCCCCCTCCTATTTTAAAAATAACAGCTTTGTTGTTTTTCTTAGTGGCTAATGACCTTGAACATCTTTTTGTGTCTTTATTATTGGCCATTTCTATATCTTCTTTGGAGAAGTATCTATTTAGATCCTTGATCCATTTTTAATCAGGTTGTTTCTTCTTTTATTACTGAGTTCTTGATGTATTCTATATGCAAGTACCTGATCATAAATATGATCTGCAGGGCTGGGGTTGTAGCTCAGTGGTAGAGTGCTCGCCTAGCATGTGTGAGGCCCTGGGTTTGATTCTCAGCACCACATATAAATAAATAAAATAAAGGTATTTGTCCACCTACAATTAAAAATATATATATTAAAAAAATATGATCTGCAAATATTTTCCCCTATTCTGTGGGTTGTCTTTTTACTTTTGTGTTCTTTGAAGCACAAAAAAAGATTTTTATTTTAATTTTATTTTTTTCAGTATTGGAGATTGAACACAGGGGCACTGTATCTGACTCAGCTATCTCTCTATCCCTTTTCATTTTTTATTTTGAGGCAGGCTTTTGCTAAGTTGCATCGATTGGCTTCAAACTTGTAATCCTCCTGTGTCAACCTCCTGAGTAGCTAGGATTATTGGTGTGTGCCACCATGCCTGGCATTATTTTATTTTAATGAAGTCCAACTTTCTTTTTGGGGGACTGGTATTTCTGGTATCATATCTAGGACTGCATTGCTTAGCCCAGGGTCTCAAGTGTTGTGTTTTCTTCAGAGTTATAGTTTTGTCTCTTACATTTAAGTCTCTGATCCAGATTGAGTTCATTTTTGTATATAGTATATGGTATAGGAGTATTTCATTTCTAGCTGTTTTATCTATTTGGGGAATAGGAATTTAATGGGTTGTTTTGGTTTGTGTGTGTGTGTTAGTTACTGGGGATTGAACCCAAGGGTGCTTTCCCATTGTCTCACTGGACTACATCCTCAGCACTCCCCACACACTTTTTTGAGGTATAGTTTTGCTAAGTTGCCCAGGCTGTCCTTGAACTTTCAATTCTCCTGCCTCAGTCTTCCAAGCTGCTGGAGGTGTTTGTCACCATGCCTGGCTATAATCTTACTTTTAAAGCGTTAAGAAAATATAGGCTCATCTACCTATGATAGGCCTTTTCTTTTGACCAGTGGTTCTGTCCTGCCATCGACATGTGCTTTTGAGGTCATCACCACAGGGACCCCAAGGCCTGGCTCTTCCGTATTATTAGGGATCTAATTACTGTAGAAAAGGCAATATGGTCACCACTTGTTCAGTTGCACTCTGATGATACAATAGGTGTACAGAATATTCTGGTTAATTAAAACTTCTGATTTGATACCTTTCAGAGTTCCAGTTGTTAGACCATTTGAATGCTTTTGAAATTTTGAGAATCAATATGTAAGCCTCTTAGCTAGCAAATAATAGGAAGTAATTCAAACATATCCGAACATCAGAAATGTACCTTTGGAATGAAGTGCCATCTTCAGAATACACAGTAGTAATTGCTGTTTTTCTCACTGTGCCATTGCAGGTTTGTTTGAAATACAACAGTGTCCAAGAGGAAAACACTGCAACTTTCTTCATGTATTCAGAAATCCCAACAATGAATTTTGGGAAGCTAATAGAGACATCTACCTGTCTCCGGATCGGACTGGATCTTCCTTTGGTAAGAACTCAGAGAGGAGGGAGAGAATGGGCCACCACGAAGAATACTATGGCAGGAGGAGGAGAAGAAGCCCTAGTGCTGACCACAACTACAAGAGAAATGGGGAGTCTGAGAGGAAGAGGAGAAGTGCACACAGGGCAAAGAAATCTCACAAACACATGACAAAGAGTCGTGAGAGGCATAATTCACGAAGCAGAGGAAGAAAAAGAGACCGAAGCAGGGGCCGGGGCAGCCAGAGCCGGAGCCATAGAAGCCGAAGGAGCCACAGGAGCCGGAGCCGGAGCCGGAGCCAAAGTCGGAGCAGGAACAGAAGGAGCAGGAGCAGAAAAAGTAGGAGCAGGAGCAGGAGCCAGAGCCAGAGCAGGAGCAGGAGTAAGAGTAAGAGCCGGAGCCGGAGCCGGAGCCGGAGTAAGAGCCAGAGCCAGAGCCAGAGCCAGAGCCAGAGCCAGAGCCAGAGCCAGAGCCAGTCTAGATCCAGGAGTTGTGGCGGGAGGAGGTCAGGTAGTAGAGACAGAATGATTCAGAGTCCCAAATCCAAATAAACCTATTTTATTCTTTAATGGTTGCATATCTTACTTATTATGGCTACTACATTCTTGGATAGAGGACTGTGTCCTCAGATGGGTTCCCGAGTCTGACAAAAGCCTATATAACCTGGAATCCTATTTTAAAATATTTTAACTCTTTGATAATCACAAACTGTGTTTAGTATAGAAAATCTAATAATATGAAAATTACTTATAACTCTTACCCTGAGAGATTATTAATTTATGTGTGTGTGTGTGTGCATGTGTGTGTGTCTATACCACACACACACATGCATACACACACATAATTATTTTTTGGGGGGGTACTGGGGATTGAATCCAGGGGCATTTAACCACTAAGCCACATCCCCAGCCCTTTTCTTATGAGACAGCATCTTGCTAAGTTGCTTAGGGACTCACTAAATCGCTAAGGCTGGCTTTGCTCACAGATCCTCCTGTCTCAGCCTCCTGAGCCACTGAAACGTCTCATTTCATCAAGCCCACTTGTCATTTTTATACACTGCACAGTGGGCCTCTACCAGTTTATGTACCCATATCCCTATTGGTTGATTTTTAATTTTGTACCATTCAAGAATCCTGTGCTGAAAACAATCCTGTGATGGATTTCTTTAATTAATCCCACATATTTCTAATCATATTCTTAGGATAACTTACATCAAAGAAGACAAGTATTATATTTTCAAATTGCCTTCCAGAAAGACTACAAAACATTTACTCTAGCAATAATAGGCTCTGCTGCTCTCACAACACTAAGTTATTTTAATCTTTGTCAATTTGGTAAATTTTAAATATTTGTTTCTGTACATATGGATTAAAGCAAACATTTTCTGTATTTAATGGCCATTTTGTTTGCCTTTTAAAAATAATCTATTGGAGTTTTCTGTATGCAAAAGCTGAATGGCTTTTTTTGCTTTAAAATTCATTTTGTCAGTTTTAAAGTAGTAAAGGATAAAGTACATTTCCCCCCTCCTACCACATATCTATAGTACCTCTTCAGTTGGGAATTTTCTATCTAGGTGTATATCTTTTTTTTTTTTTTTTAAGTTCTTTAGGTATAATGCTTATCTTTGTCATTTTTGGGAAAATCAGTCATTGCTACAGAATATGCCTAGTGTCAAAACAATTCTAGAATAGAAATCATAGAAGAGAGGTCAGGGAAGAAAACCTAATGTATAAAAAGCTTCAGGCACATTATCCCTAGATTTCAGATCATAAATAAGAAAAGATGCTCTCATGCCTTTCTATAAATTTTTTAGAACTATTTTTCAATTGACATACTTTGGATCTCGAATTTCAGGGTATGTAGCACTTAGAAATTTAAGATTTGGGGATAAGAACTTAAAGATACACCAAATCCTGAAAAGCTAAAACAAAAAACTGAAACAGCCAAACTTTTTAAAGAATCAGATTTTTGCATGATATTCTTTGACTTCTGTAATCTGGTAGTTAATAAAAGTAGTATGTGGTTGAGAATAATTTCACTTTAAAGAATCTGACTTGTTCCACTGTAAATGCCTGCTTTAATCTAAAAATGATTGAAATTTTCTTTATTTTTAGTTTTCTAACTACAGACATGCTTACACAGTTGGGGGTGGGGGTGGGTTTTGCTGGGGATTGAGCCCTGGTAGGGCCTCAAGCATGCTAGGCGAATACCATTTAAGTTATATCTCTTCTTGAGTTCAAGATGACTTGAGATGAAAAAACAATTTTTTCTCCTTCCATTCTGAGGACTGAACCTAGGGATGCTTTGCCACTGAGCTACATCTCCAGCCCTTTAAAAAAAAACTTGAGACACATTCTAAGTTGCCAGAGCCTGGCTCTGAACTTGCAATCCTCTTGCCCCAACTGCCCAAATCCCTGTTTACAGGTGTGTGCTGCCACCATATTCAGCTTCCCTTGAATGTTAACAAGCAGTAAGGGAGAGAAAGGAAGTTTATAACTTCTGACTGGTTCATTACCCTGATAAAAATCCATCTGGAGATTAATATATTATTAAGGTATTATACGTATAACCTGATTACTATTTGTGACATAAAAGCTCCAACTCTACATTGTTGGCAGAAGCCCATAGGCTTTTTACTGAATAGCTGCATTGACTGAGGTGCTTCAGACCTATGTCTTTTTAGTAGACTAGCCACTTAATTTGATGGAATCATTTCCTTGTTCTTAAAAATCCCAGCTTTAGAATGTAATATTTCCTGGGGCTGGAGTGGTGGCTCAGTGGTAAAGCGCTTGCCTAGCATGCATGAGGCACTGGGTTCGATTCTCAGCACTGCATATAAATAAATAAAGGTCCATTAACAACTAAAAAAAAATTAAAAAAAAAAAAAAAGAATGTAACATTTCCTATCTACAGTAATAGAAAGTCCATAGCTCCCTCCCACCCCCCAACCTGGAGATTGAGTCCAGGGCTTCATGCATGATAGGCAGGTGCTCTACATCTCCAGCCCAGGAGGCCCTTTTACTATTATGATAACCAAAGTGAATTTGTTGCTTACATTAGGTAGTACAGTCTGCAAATATCAGTCCAATTTTGTTGCATGTGCCAGTATATGGAAGATGAGAGTTTTCAGATAATTTGGAATACCTTTCGATGACCTGGAATAATTTCAAGTTGTTCATTCAGAGAGTAGAAAAGTCAACTGCGTCAAGGTTTTAAAAGCGGCATTTATTGATTGAAAATAAATGTGTTGGTAAGCTCTTGGTAGCATGGAATCCATGTTACTTTTCAATGAACTTGAAGTACATGAAGACTCCGTAAATCATCACCATTTTTTCTTGTGTGTGCTTATAAACCCACCACCACATTCAAATGGGGGGGGGGCAGTCAAATGAAGGGAAATTTTCAACATTTTACTGGGGAAAAAAAATCTTCCTTCAGCAGCTTGCCAGTTTGACACACTTTTGGAAAAAGATAAAAACACACTATGGTGTTTGTATGTCGAACATTTATTACAGCTAATTGGCAATGTGATAAGACAGTGCTCACGTGGCCTGATGGTGGTCACAATTACAACAAAGCTTAATCCAGCCCAGCATATACAAGTGAATATACAAGTGAAAGTGTAAACCACAGACATGTTTAGATATGTGTATGTATAAAAGTGATGCTGAACAATTATATAAGCTTTAAAAAATATAGGGCCACCTAATGCCATTTTACTTCAAATCTCACTGTTAAATGAAAGGTGTCTTTTTAAGATTTTTATACTTCTGATAACTAGGTAGTGCCATGGAAGGAAAGGAAGCTTCTGTAAAGTTTGCAGAACTTCTAATTGGAAGGAAGCAAAGGGAACCAAAATAAACTCAGCTTGAACAAGAACCCCAGAAGGAACATTCATGCTTTACGCAACATGACTTTACGCAACACTGTGAAGAGGGCAATGTTTCTGTAAGATACTGTTATGAAGAACTGATAAACTAACATTTCTACTTCATTTGGGGGGCATCAAAAACAATCTGAGTAACTAAATGATTATGACCACCAAAAAAAAAAAAAAAAAAAAAAATCAGGGTTCAAATGTGCCTTGGCCTTAAAAATTATGTGCTATTATAAAGCAATCTTTGTTCCTTGTCCCATTCATTCAGAATGCTTAGTTATTAATTTTAAATGACATCTTCCAATTTAGTCATCTAAAATAATCTGTATTCCCTTTATTTTAAGGTACGTAGTGTCCAATAGGGTTCTTTGGTATAAATTTGTTTTTGTTTAAGTTTCAACAATTAAATTTTCATTCATTCAATATGTGACATGTTGATTCCCTTATTTTTACCATATATACGGAAATGCTGCACTCATCTTTGGTTTCGTAAAACCAGGTTTCACATTATAATTTAACCTTCCTTTGTCAAGTACAGTAATTAACAAATGTATACTGCCGAATTGTTTGATAGATATTGCTTGTACAGAGATGTGTCATTTTCACATATGCACATAATCAGTTATGAGAAATAGACCTATAAATTTGAGAAATCCAAGAAAAGTACTTTATGCATATTTCTAATCCAAATTTAAGTCCCTTTTCATTCAATTGATCAAAGTTCCCTTTAAAAAAAAAATGTAGGCCTGAATGAAGCAGCTTAGCGAAACAGTAATACTGACAAGACATCATCTTACACCATTAGCTAACATGGACATGAAGGCAGTGACCATCTACAGTGTGTGAAATGCCACAAGAAGTCATCAACAAGGGAGGAGAGTTATGTCAGTCCAATTTCTTCAAGAACACTACGTGGGGTCTCAGCTTCCTGTGGAGGGAAAACGTGAGACTCTGGTAAGCAGATCCAGGGAGGGAGTCTTAAAAATGTGAAAAACTGACATAAAGGGCATGCCCATTTTACAGAAGAAATTCAGTGTTACAGGATCATTCTACTAGTGACAGCCAGTGGTTACCTAGGGATTTATGCCCACATCATTGGCGACCATAGAAGGATATTCTCGGCATTCATTAAATACCAACTGATTACATACTAATGTGCTCGGTACTGTTGCCATAACACAAAAAGCAGTCAAGCTCAATGGAAACTCACTAGCAATGTATGAAATTGCTGCTACTCAATCATAT
The DNA here is from genome assembly GCF_964194105.1 of Spermophilus citellus. Taxonomy (NCBI): domain Eukaryota; kingdom Metazoa; phylum Chordata; class Mammalia; order Rodentia; family Sciuridae; genus Spermophilus; species Spermophilus citellus. The sequence continues at coordinate 10,888,659 of NC_138190.1, forward strand.
ACAGGAAAGATTAACTTACTTTTATAATTCAAATAAAAAGCAGGACCCGCCCCCACCAAGTCCTGAGTTCCCACAATGCTTCACCTAGTGTTTTCCATGCTTTTTTGTCACATACTGAAAAAACACTCTGGAACTAAAGACTCTTTGTCTTATGTAACAACCAATACTTGTTTTTAAATGTTAAAGGTAGACAAAGCAGCCATATGTAGAAAAAGTACTTAAAAATTTTCCAAAGGGGCATAAAAAAGGACCAAGTAGGTCAACTTTCAGGTATTATTATCAATTTTGTAATTAAAAGGTCACACAATATTTTAAGAGAAAAACAATTTAAATTTTTAGTATCTAATAATGAATAAACTTACTTTTGCATCCTATTCGTGGTACAGCACAAAACAAGGAAAGAAAACATTAAATCATAAATCTTTAGAACATTAGATTTAATTGTATGTAAGGCACTTCATGGTATAATCATACATAAGATTCTACAGTCTGTTTCCATAGTTGGAAAACAAGAAGAATGGTACTTACCTTCATGTTGAGAGTAAATGAGTTTAAGGCTCAGTGCCTGATGTATAGAAAGTGCTCAAAAAATGTTAGCTGATAATGTCATTACGTGACTAAAATCTAAATAAAGGTATTTAGCATTCAGTGCTATATTGAAGTACTATAAACCAATTATATAAAGTTCATATGATGGGGCTGGGTGTGTGGCTCAAGCGCGGGTTCGATCCTCAGCACCACATACAAACAAAGATGTTGTGTTCGCCGAAAACTAAAAAATAAATATTAAAATTGTAAAAAAAAATAAAATAAAAAATAAAGTTCATATGATGACTTGTTAGCATGTTTGTGTAGTACTAGAAATGAGTAAAAATTAGCTTGAGTGAAAAAAGGCCTTTTTAAAAAGGCAGTGTAATCTATGGAGTATGCTTGCCCTCTTAAGACTGAACGTCAATCTAATCAGGTTACAGATCTAAATAAAAATATAGATGAAGGATAAGAGAACAAGTAAAACACTGACACAAGAATACAACGAGCCAAATACAGAATGGAAGAAATTTTATGGCATAAATACCCTGGTTCAAAAAAAAAAAAGATGGCAGGGGGATAAAAAGTAAGCTTGTGAAGAATTAAAACAGACTTAAGATGCATCAACTAGATACAATGTGGGCCTTGATTGGAATCTGGTCTTAAATCGGTTATAAAAAGACATTTCTCAGATAAGCAGAAAAAACAGACAGGCAAAAGATATTAGGATCACTTACTGTTGATTTTGTTGGGAATAGAACTTATCTGTTGGAGATACCCTCTAAAGTATTCAAGATGAAATGACAGGATGGAGAGGACTTGCTCTCAAATACTGAGGCAAAAATAGGGGGAGCTGTGCTATAGCAAACAATATTAAATCGATGGTTGCTGAAGCTGAGGGAATGTGTGTACAGAAAAGTTCCTCATAGTATTCTCTTGAAGTTTGCACGTTAAGTTTTTGAAGAAAGTTGGATGGAAGTGATGGACCTTCAATGTTATTAAAGGATGCCTACACTCAATTCTATACAGTTTACATTCCCAGCTTGTCCATGTAAAAATGGCCCAAAACTATTCCCTGGAGCCAGTCACACACACCCCTACCACACCTGCTCATTGCTTATAGTCTCATATAGCATTTCCTGAAGAGAGTCAGATTGCTTTTTGAATATGAATTACTTAGTGTATTTGTTCTTTCTAAGAGGCCTAGTTTCATTTACATATTTTAATCCTTTCAAGTTGTACAAGTAGAATATTTTACAAATTATGTGTAAAATATAAAATGTACTTTTCACGTGTTCACACTGAAATCATAGCTCAACATTACCCAGAAAAACTATTATCTAAAGTCAAATTCATAGAAACAAAGTACAATGGTTTCATGGAGAGGGATGTAGGGAGTGGTGGATTGATGGGTCTAGAGTTTCAGTTTTGCAAGATGAAGTTCTGGAGATTTGTTGCACAACAATGTGAATATACTTGACACTATTGAACTGTAACCTTTAAAATAAACTCTACATTATGTGTTTTTACCACAATTTAAAAAATTACCTGGAAAAATGAAAATATAAAACATTATCTTATCAAAAGGGGTGGAGAAGAAAAAAGTCATCCACATGAGACAAAGTACATGCAATACTTTTATTTTAGACATGCAAGAAAAGCTATTTCAGAATCTACTGATTTCAAGCAAGCAGCTGTATACAGATAACAAAAGCAACATCTTGTTACAGCTCAGCACACAGCATCCAAAGCAAACAGGCATGAGACAATGCATATTTATGCAGCATTAAAACCAGATGAATAACATGTTGCAGGGCAGGGGGAGGGATGAAGGGGAAAAAAATGGAAATGAAAGATCAATGTTTCCCAGTGCTTCAAATGTAGTGTATTACGGCAAGAATGGTAAGAATGGAAATAACTGATTTGTTACCTGCCTAATATAAAGTTTCCTGGTAGGTTTTCTTTCAGTGATAAACTAGTTTGAGTATCATCTGAAGTTATTGTGTAATGAAAACTTACTTAACTCAGTCTTTAAATTCTCTAGATTAAAATAATGAATGATTTGGTACTTTTCCTTTTATGATAAAATATGCTACATGTTTTATTAAAAGCATGTACAATAGTGATCAATGTTAAAAATTTTAGTATTCAGAAATATAAAGCCATAATTAACAAAGCACTACGTATTTAAATGAAGACTTAATATATTAGAAAACTATTAATAGTAAAATATAAACTTTAAGTATTGAACAGTATTGGAATTTTTGAACTATATAAATTAGCTCAGTATTAATACTTGGAAAGAGCTTTCCACTGAGCAATAGTACAGAGGAGACTTTTCTGACACAGCTTTCTGACAGTTCAATATCATTATATCACACAAATGTGATTCAATAAATGTGGCACTACAAAATTTCTTAACTGAATGTTTTAACTTTGAATATTATATACTAGTACAAATTAATTTTATTTTATTGTATTATTTCCACATACCCTTTTATGTGATACATTAGAACATTTTAACTCAGTCTGCAAGACAATCACACTATAGTCCCCCCCCCTTCAACAATTGAAGACTGAACAACTAAATATTATGGCACTGCTTATTTTGACAGAGTAATTCAGCCATAGTCTCTTTGGTAAACAATAATGATTGCCATGTTTTCCTCTTATAAGATTAATCACAAATGGTTCATTAATAGTAACATGCATGTGTTGAAGATGAAATATTACTTAAAACATTCACAGATCATACTTTGTCAGAAGAATTTAAATCAGTTGTGAACAGGAATAAGTTATATCAAGATCATATATAGAATGAAATAAAACAGGAAAGAGGAATGCAAACAGGAAAAAAATACAATTGTAATGGTACTGGTTCTGAAATGTTCTATTATTTTTACAAGATAGTCAGCAAGCTGAGGATATTTTCTTTCATAAGTATATCAGCTCTCTATTTCCTCTGTGAAATTCTGCATACTCGATGAGTAGTCATTTAGTACACAGGGACATTAAAATATTCATGACGTGGCTACAAGAGAAATGCATATATTCTTATACACAGTACACAAACTGATACAGACACAATCAGATTTCTAAACATTTAGTTCACAGTAAAGTTGCCTAAAACTTGAGTTTTTGTTTGCTTTTGTTCTTTGGTTTATGGCTGAACATTTAACTTCTTAAACAATGCCCAGGCATTCAGATTCATCTTTTAACTTTGTATGACGAACAAAACGATGACTGACATCCTACAAAATCCTACAGTACTATATTTACTAATAACTCTGAAAAGATTTCCAGTGTAAGACATTTGGTCAGTTCTTAGTTAACTGAAAATTCAATTAGAATACTTCCTTTCACAGTGTCTTGAGTTCATCAGGATTTTATTATATCAAGCAGAGATCCCAGAGGAAAATCTTCCCTAAGCAAAGGGAAAAGTAGTCAACCATATGGTATTTTAAGTAGCAATAAAGGCTTTTAAATATTCACTCAGCTACAAAGACAAAAAATCCAAAGAATGCAACTTTGAGACTAAGGATATTAATTTTTTAAAAATCTTCAAAATAGATTTTTAAAGAACCCTTCAAACAGATTTGTTACATATCTATGCCTAAAAACTTATATAACAAGATGTTTCTCACATCAAGAAGGGGAAAAGGTAACCTGAGGTGGGGTCTTAAACTGACCCTAGAGTGTCCCAGAGAGATGTCCTGAGCCTCCAAAAATTCCCTGAAATTAGAGGCAAAATTCTGTGTCTATTTTCCTAGGAAGAGAGCTCTTTACCCTTTAGACTCTTTAAGTGATTCTACCCCCACCAGAAGTTTATGACTCTAAAAAGTTTAAAACTTCTTATGTGAGTGTTTTGAAAGTCTCCTCCTTTTAGTATTTATTCAAGTTGGAACTCTGAATTATTAGGCTACAAATGTGTGGAAAGTATTAAAAAAGTAACAGATTCCTAAACTTATACAACCGTAAATAAAAAGTATCTAAGAAGAAAAGCCAGTTATATTTTAATTCTCAGATGATTTCTAAACATTTTTGAAGAGATAGTCCCTTTTTTCCCCACTCAGAATATATAGTAAAATGAAATAGCAAGCAATTAAAATAATAGTGTTAATAATAAATTACATCCCAAATACTTCCTTACTGAAGCTTTCGTTTTCATAGGGAAATTCTACTTGTGTACCAGTGGCATTGGAAATTCACAGTATTTAATGAATACCTAATTTTTTCAATGAAAAATAAATTGTAAGCCCCGATGATAGATCATTATCAGAGCAAAATTCCCTATGAAAACATTTGTTTAAAAATTGGGACCATCCTTTACGATTTATATAATTGACTTTCCAAGTAATGCTAAAATATAAATAACACACTTGACAAAATTATAATTACAAACTGAATTCACATATCCTACTACATTTTGATGCATGTCAGAACTCCAGCACGTATTCTAGTACGCTTTCTTACACCCAATGAAACTCTTGCTGTGATACATAGTCTCTGTTTTCTGGAGAGAGAACAAGAAAAGTTTAAGTCTGTCAAATAACCTTCACCTAAATACCAGTTCTTTGCCTTTATATTATATAGTTTTTAATGTTTTAGTTTTCTCTCTTAATTTTATATCACATCATCTAAAAACCAACTATGAAGAGTTTTATTCCCCTTAAAAGAAAACGGTGGCTTCCCAAATAGGGCTGAGTATGGAGTCATTTCCCCCCCACAGAAGACTTCCTGCATGAGAACAAAAGTTCTATATGAACAATTCCGAAATGTGACTGCCCCAGGCATTTCCATCACTCATTATCTGATAGATCTTTTACTACCTTTAGAAAAGGAAAGGGGTGATGATAAGCCAAACTATTCTTCTCAGCCAATGATCCAATTACTGTACTCTAAACAAGAAATTAGCATTCATCAATTGTGAAGAATATTCTCCTTAGGGAGAAACCCAACTTCATTGGAAAAACATTCTTCAAAAAGAAAGAAATCCTTGCCTAGTATGTGCATAGCCCTGGCTCAATCCCCAGAAGGGGGTAAGGCATGGGCCAGGGGAGAAAAGTAGAAAAGAAACTCTAAAATAATAGCACAAAAAGAAATGTTGGTATAAGAAATAGCATTCTTTTATCACTTTTAAGTTGGGATAATGTGTTTTAAATAATTTCCCAGTTCTGAATGCCAGGGTCTGACAAAGTTCTGCTATAAGTAAATACCTTAATGACCAGTTAACACGAAGTTGATTTCAACTAAATGCTACAGACATGCCAATAATTAACCAAGAATATTTTTTCCTCTTGCATACGAATAAAATATAGTGGGTTCAATATAAACTGCAGTATTCTGTGCCTTCATACTATATCTTTTGAGTCACAGAAAAATCATTTAAGATTAGGGAGGTTGACAATAAAGTATGTCACAGCACACAAGGGACCCTATGCAGGACTAGGCCTACTGTCTTGCTGTTCCCATGGGTGCCTTTGGAAATAGTCATGTACACTACTCAGCAAACTATGAGCTTTTCAATACACTAAATTAAGTAGGAATAAAGAACAGAATGGTAGTGACGAAACAATTTTTGAATAAAGATCACAAATGTATTATTTTCAACCTGAAATGGGCCTTCAATCCTGGGCAATCCTTTGCCCATCACTAATTTGCACCCTAAGTCTACTGCCAACCCTCCACACTGACTTCATCTACCCTTCTCCTTCTCCCCAGTCACAACCATTCTCCTCTAGTGTCATCTCTCATGGCAAGAAAAAACTTTCTCAATTTTGTTTATGCAACTCATAAAGGCGGGGGGGAAAAACCCTACACCTTTACCCCATTATTTCCTCATAAGGACTCTTCTTGTCCAAGAACAATGCTTTTGATTCCATTCCCATTCTCCCTCCCCAAACAGTCCATTTTCCCCTTTATCCCTGTTTGCCACCATTCTTTCCATCAGCTCCTTCTCCTTTATATACATGCATCTTTTCTTTCCTGTGCACTAAGAATAATTTTATTCTCAATCCTGTACAAAAAGGACCAGATGTAGTGGGAAGTGTAGGCTGACAAACAACAGAGAGGAATAAAATTGCACCTGTTCTCCAAAAAATGCCTACCTTCCTAAGAAAAGCCCGACCCCATTTACCATTCAGTTTCCTAGATATCCACCATACTAGGCTATGACTCACATGGAAAGCCAACTGGGAAGCGATAATGAATACTGGTAAACTAGTAATTATCTTCAGGCTTAAGTCTTGCTGAGATGAGAAGTGCTGAAGTAAACTAATGGTACTTAACACCCAAGCTGAATGACTAGTCTCCTAATTCTAGTATACAAGGTGGTAAAAGAGAAATAATTTACATATAATGAAAAGCAAATATAAATAAGTATATTTTCAAGTTATTGATCTACTGCAGATTTTTGGTATAGGGGCTTCTTCACTTATTATTTATACAAAACTATTGTATCCTTTGTCCTTCATGTTCAAGAACACAATAATCCCCCTAAATGAACTATGTAGCAAAGCATGCAAAGTCCTTATGTTCAACTCTGGAACCCTATTATATGGGTTAAAGCCTCAAAGGGCCAGAGAGTATCTAATGTCACTAAGATCTATTTTGAGCAATGAATTTAAAAAGAGAAGAACTGGGAACATTTTATAAGGCACCTTTTAAATGATAGGGCTTATGGTGTCAGTCTTATTTCATGAGCATTTGTGAATTACTGAGAAAGTCTAGTGATTTTTTTTTTAACACTGTTAGGCAATGAGAGGCAAGATTTATGTGGTTGCTCCAGATGGTTACTGTCTAAAATGGCCAAGAGCAGACAAGTACTTTACTCTATATGCTAAAGCTTTATTTTAGTAAATTCTGCTCTAGTTGTACTATCTGAAGCAACACAATGTGTACTCTTTCATTCACACAGGAGAATTATTTTTTTTAATATTTATTTTTTAGTTGTAGTTGGACACAATACCTTTATTTTATTCATTTATTTTTATGTGGTGCTGAAGATCAAACCCAGGGCCTTGCACGTGATAGGCAAGCACTCTACTGTTGAGCCACAACCCCAGCCCCAGGAGCATTATTTTTATTTTTTAAAAAGTTCTAACTTTTTAAAAACATTTTCAGAGGTAACATTTAAGTTAGTCATTATCCTCTAATAGATTTTGTTTTTCCTCACTTGATATACCTTGAGTATCTTTCCATATTACACAGAAAATTTGGTCTTGAGGTTGTTTTTTGGCGGGGGTACCTGGGGATGGAACTCAGGTGTGCTCTACCACTGAGTTACATCCCCAGCCCTTTTTATTTTCAGACAGGGTCTTGCTAAATTGCTGAGGCTGGCCTGGAACTTGCAATCCTCCTGCCTCAGCCTCCTGAGTTGCTGGAATTACAAGTGTGTACCGCAATACTCAGCTATGATCTCATTTCTTTTACAGCTATGATAGCAGCTACAAGTATGACTGTGTTGTGATTTTCTTAACCTATTTCCCACTGATGGACATTTGGGTACATTCTGATGATCTAATATCTGAGCCACGTCTTGATGCATTTGTATATTTCCACTGAACAAAATTCTTGGAAGTGTAAGTAATGGGTCAAATGGCATAGTGTGCAGTTAGTCATTAATATATATCTCCAAAGTAATCCTCCAAAACAAAATACAAGTTAAGTTCACAAGGAGGCACTAGAGTGTCTATCTTGCAAATCCAAGAAGAAACAAAGGTCTCCTTGATATTTTAATTTTCATTTCCTTTTCTTTTATTTGTGAATTACTTATTCATGTCCTTGCTATCTTTTTCTGTTGTGCTGTTCATCTATTTCTATTACATTTGTCTTGAAAATAATGATGAGAGTAACTTTACTATAGCTTATAGACGCTGGTTAGCTATAAAATACTAAGGACAAATTACTTTCTCTGGCAGTTAACTGTACTTTTTAAATAAAAAAGGTAGAAAAATTAGCTTATCAAATATAATTTTAGACTATAAAGAAATATTTTAAGCTTATTCTAATTTACCTGCATTGTATTTGCCTTGAAATGACCTAAATTCAATCAGGGCTTTCTAAACAAAAAATTTTCTTGGAATCACAAACTCTAAAATACCTAACTAAGTAAACTGTTTAAGGCTAAGAGGATGTAAAAGAACAATAACAAAAAGTCTAACTACGCAACAAAAGAAAAGTCTATATGTATAAATTCTGGTCATTTAATCCATTCTTCTTTAAGAAATAATCAAATCCCTAAGGTAGATGGGGAAATGGGCAGAAAATTCAAAAGTGTTCTGCCTGCCCGCAGGGTAGACTCAATTTTGTTTCCACATAAAAATTCAATTACCTTAATAGAAGTGAACAGATTTGGTTGTTGTTGAGGAAATTAGATTATATAGTGACATCCTACAAGCCTTGCTGTGGGACAGGTTCTAAAGTCAACCACAGATTATCTTCCCAGTCACTGGTTATCAAGTAAAGATAATTTGGGTGAATAACTTTTATAGGCATTTATGTGTTTTTTAGCACATATATTCTTCTTTCATAATTTTTAGGGTTTTTTCTCTTCTCTTCCTTTTCCATTTTTGATCAATGTCTTAGCCAGTTATTTATACTATGGACTATGTATAATACTAAACAATGTAGCAGTCTATAAATGTAAATGGGATTTTTCTTCCATGGTGTCAAATTAAACCAGGTTTTCTCAACCTGGACAGAACTGACACTGGGATTGGATAATTCTTGGTTCTGGTTCTGGGGGGCTAGGGGGTCTGTCCTGTGCACTGCAAAATAGTGAGCAGTATCCATAGTCTTTACTTACTAGAAATCAGTAATAATGTACTACCAGTTGTGACAAGTATGTCCACATAGTTCAACGGACCCTGGGAGAGCACAAATGCCCAACCTCCACCAGAGAAGAGCCACTGAATTAATCTGGTTGGTGGGATAAGATTATATATTCTATTGTGTTTGCCTATATTTGCTCATTTTTCTATAATGGAAATTAACTTTTTAAAAAAGGCAACAGAGGAAACTAAAGAAATTATAATGTCAGCCAGAGAAAAAATTCAAATCTAAATTTTTCAGAAAGTACTATTCAATTAAAAAAAAAAATCACCACTGACCCTTTTGGAATGTGTTTTTTCCAGGTCCCAACCCTATGGCTCATGAAATCAATTTAGTAAGTCAGGATAAACATTCAAACACAGAAAAATAGAATATAATAGAAAATGAGAGATTACAAAAGAAGAAACCAGAGTATTATTCAATAATTTTTTTATAGTTATATACTATTGTGATATAAAAATGTATTACTGTGGGTTCTAGTCAAAAACGTTTGAAGATCAAATTTACTTGATCAAAGTTATTCCAACTTTACATCATTACAAATAGCCCAAAGTAATAAGAAGTGATTCACAATAAGCTAGAAAAGAAACAGCAGGGAGGATAATTCTTAAAATTCTGAAAATCAGACAAAGGAAAAGGGCTAAAAATCACATACTACAAAATGATCACAACATGGAAACAAGTAACCAAGGACACTAGCCAAAGTGTTTCTTACTAAAAGTAAAGTAAACCAGGTATGGAGACAAACATGGAATATTCCAATGACTTAGGAGGCTGAGGCAAGAGGATCACAAGTCTGAGGCCAGCCTCAGCAACTTAGCAAGACCCTGTCTCAAAATAAAAAAGGCCGGGGATGTAGCTCAATGCTAAAGTCCCCTGGGTTCAATCCCCATTACAAAAAAAGAAAAGTAAAAGGCAAGATTTATTCTGCCTTCTGTATATTCCCCCTTCTGGATTGTCCATCTCAAGAATCAATGTAACCAATTGGTTCTGGTAGACCCCAATTAAGATTACATAAAATTAAAATATGATGGCATAAAAGACTGTAGCTTTGTTAATTTTTTGCCCAATTTAAAAGAAAGAGGTTTAAGCTTAAAACTTTTAACATAAATAGCAATAATTACAAAGGAATTTCAGGAGTTTGTCTTATTAAAGCAAATCTGCCGCAGTCTGGCTGGGCACAAGTCACGAGCCACTCAAGCAGGAACAAACTTTATTTCCCAACTCCCCTGAAAGCCACCCACAGGGCGTTCTCCGGGACACACCACACACCAACTGGAACTCCCTCTCCTGGAACTTCCCCCACCAACTCGTACTCCCCAGGCACTCCAAACTGGGGGGGGGGGGGCCGGACACTAAAGGTCTAATATACAATTGAATCAATCCAGCATCATCTTAATGGCTCCCCTCTCAACCATTACTTCTGGCAAAATGCCAGGGGCCATTCTGACTTAGCTGTGGCTCTCAGCATTTCCCCCCTTCTGTTTAATTAAACACCAAGCATGTGGCTTAGGGACCGTGCCTGTCTTAGGTTGTCCAATACTACACAAATCTTAGGAGGATTTGTATCAAAATACTTTTTGCTGTTAAATGGCATTATTATATATATTTGAAAGCATCTACCTCTTTTAAAACAACTAAGTTTGACTAACATGTCCCAATATTCTTAATTAGCAAGGTGTAATTTTTAAGATAACTCATATCTTCATTTAAAAGGTATAATGTTATCCTTCAAAAAGTCCTTATTTACTTAAAATAATTTTAAGTTACAAAAGCCTCATTTTTTAAAGAAATCACTTTTTCTCCTAAGATTCTTACCTTTCCATTTTATGCAGTCCCACAGATTTATTAATTATTGCTTTCAGATACAGCATAGTACTAAGACATATCATGCAGCCCCCAGCACTAAAACAAATCAATTTTAGCAGCAGTAATTCTCCATAGAGTACCACTTTCTAAATGAGGCAGATAAACATCTGCAAATCCAGTAAATCTATTCATAAAGTGGATCATCTTGAAGTAGAAGCAAATTCATGAGTATAATAATGCTTGCTTTTGGTACCTCACTTATTTTCCATTGCAGATTACTTCAGTGAGAAACAATACCAACAGCAAACAAAGCTCAAAAGAAAAACCACCACAAATTTCAAAACGATGCTGTTAGTATAAAAAAAGAAAGTTCAACACATCTCAAAGCGCTGATCAACACCATCATGCATCTAATGCTGAGGGTTAAAGCCCAATGCCCAGTATTTAACTATTTGATCTTCACAGATCAAGCAAGGACTTTAAATCATCTCACGTGCAACAGTGTTTGCATAGCACCCCATTTTATCCATGCCACAAAATGGTAAATTTAGTAGTTACCAATAAATAAGTTGGGGGTCAAAGGGACTAAAGCCTTAGACTGCTCTTTATCATAAGATATCCTCAGACAAACCTCCCCATTCTTCATTCTGGCTCTATAAAATTAAGGAGCAGAGAAAAACTGGTAAGTGGCTGATTTTTTACAGAAAAAAAATGCCATGCTATTATTTCCTTTGTTATTATACATGTATGTGTTTATAAAATAAATCCAACTACATCATCATACTCCACTTCACCCCCCCAAAAATCTGGCTTAAATATATATGTGTATGGTGGGGGTACTCCAAACATTGTAAAGAATATCTATCAATAGGGCTGGGGTTGTAGCTCAGTGGTAGAGTGCTTGCCTAGCATGTGTGAGGCACTGGGTTCAATTCTCAGCACCACATAAAAAATGAATAAATAAAATAAAGGTCTATTGACAATCAAAACTATATATATATATATATATATATATATATATAACCAATATATATATAACCAATTTAGCAACCACAACAAGTTATACTTTAATAATTTAAGAGTCAACTTTAGTACCAGTGGCATGTTAAGATGAAATGTTTAAAATCCCAACAAACATTAAAAATTGGAAAATGGGCCAATTTCCAGGCTTCCCCCCAAAATCTAATCGTGTATTCACACAACCAAATACCAAAAGAACAAGCACAGAGTTCAGTCTACAAATGCCAAAAATGGTCCCTTGTTTACTAAGTAATTAACCACAATGAAAAAGGTAACATTATTCTTTGATTACTTATGCTGATATTTTAGCAATTATTATTTAAATATGCATTTGTTTTATTCTTATTAATGTTTATGCTGACAACCTACTTGAGCCAATGACAATCTGTCCTGTTTGCCTATAAGATGAAAGACTATCTAAATTATGTAACATTCATATAAATTGGGTAAATCTAATTCTTAAGGATAGAAACATTTTACAAGCTAAAAAAGAACTAAAAACCAAAATCATTCTGTGATTTCATTTATCTTTAAGCCCAACAGATACAAGTTCATTTTAAGTTGAAAGTTTTTAGAGCTTAGAAATAACCCAAATAAAAGACCTGACACTAAATAGAAAAAAATCACAATGCATAAAGAATTAGATTAAGAGCTGGGGTTGTGGCTCAGAGGTAGAGGGAGTGCCTGGCATGTGTGAGGCACTGGGTTCGATCCTCAGCACCACATAAAGTAAAATAAAGACATTGTGTCCACCTACAACTAAAAAAATAAATACTGTAAAAAAATTAGGTTAAAATAATCAGAACTTCTGCTACAAACTTAAGGCTGAATTTAATAAAGTATCGTATAGCCATATTTACAATTTTAGAAGTAAAATCACTTCATGACACTGACTAATTGAATACTACACCCCAAACAGCAAAACCAAAATAGGTAACATAAATTTAAGCATTTTGATAAATCTAACAAGAAATAATTTGAAAAATATTATTTATATCTACATAGTCAATAAAAATTTCTTACCACTGATAGTATGAACAACAAAAATCCCCAGACTAAGAGGCTAAAGATGGCATTTATATTAGGAATTATACTTCTATAGTAATGCTTTTATCCCCTAGTACATTAAATACTATAAGATAAACATAGCATCATTGTCATATATTATAAAGTACATAGTAATTTCCCAGTATCATTTAAAAAATAATCCAGGGCTGGGACTGTGGCTTAGTGGTAGAGCACTTGGCTAGCACATGCGAAGCCCTGGGCTCCATCCTCAGCACCACATAAAAATAAATAAGTAAAATAAAGGTATTGTGTCCATCTACAACTAAAAAATAAATACTAAAAAAAAATATTCCAGGCACAAGGAGATATCAGTGCCTTAAACATCTAAGGAAAACATTAAAAGTAAGAAGCTGAACTTCAACAACTTTCAAAATGTTTTAAATGTTTAAAGCAAATGTAATTAATCAGAAAATGATGAAAAACTTGGAAGAAATACCAGGTTCTGATAGAACAGAATATAAGTCCATAATAATGAAATACAAAAGTGACCAAGGAAAAAGACAAATATGAAAAATTCCCAATTCCTCATCCTGGATTCTACCTAATATTTAAAAGTTTGTTTAGTGAGCAGCAAAATAAGAAAGTACTAACTTTAAAACCAATTTTATAACCATATAATATATGCTTATAGTCAGCACACCTGATGCTAAAAATAAAAATCTCCAAATATAATCACTGTGGCAAACTGTACACAGAAGGAAAAGGGTCTGTTCTCATTCTACTACTGAACAGCAGATGGTATGAGGACTGCCAACAAATTCTGCACTTTTGCAGGTACCCTAACTATTCTTTTGATAACTACAAGATAATTAGGTGCACAAGGCACTGTTGTCACCTCAGCTTACAGCAACCCCTACCATTGAGTGTTGCAGTAGGTTTCCCTAGTAGTTCCCTCCTCTCCAGAGGCCAATAGTAAAGAAATTATAATGGAGAAAGAGAGTAAATCTTCTCTCATTTCATTACCTTAAAGCTTGCCATTTCTGTAAAAACAGAAATGCTAAAAAACTGAATTTAAAGTCTCCTTTAGTAACTGAAAAAAAGCAAGAACTGACAAATACATGTGTAATGCACAATGAGGGGGGCTAATATAAGCTAGAAATACAAAACCATACTTTCAATGCTTCTGCAAAATACACCTGTGAATCAAAAAAAATCAACTTTTTATATATACATACATATACACACACTTAACAACTGCCTTAATGAAAACACACTACATTGTTTTTTTCTATTTACTGACCCTTTCTTATGTTATAAACTTTCTATATGATAAAAACCACAATTGGCTCTAAGGCATAATTCCATTTAGTACCTGAATTAAGCTATCATTAAATTTTTTAAAAAAGGTAGACTTATATCAATATGAAATTTTAAATTTCAGAAACAGAAAGTACATAAGTATCAAATACATGCATGGTTACCCCAGGATGACTGAAGTAATTAAAAAGGGAAGGGGGTTATTATGGTTCTGGAATATGGAGGTAAGATGAGAAAACATTAGTTTTATAGAACATGGTTTGCTATTTAAGAAAAGCAAAGTATGAATACTTTTTAGCTTTATTAATATAAAACTAGAGAGTTCTACAAAAAGTCTAATTGGAAATCCCTACCACTTGCTTGGCTACATTTGTACTTAATGGATATGAGGTGAAAATATGAACCAATTTGGAATGAAAATGCTGTAATCTCACAGTCAACTCCCAATTAAAAAGGAGGTTGGTTGTCTTAAGTAATTCAAAACAATGGATGGAGAGTTCTCAACTTGCTGTAAGGTTTAGCCAATATTTTCTCTTTTTATAATAGTCTGTCCTAGTAGGGTCCAAAACTGGGCCATCAAAAATAAGCTTGACCAATAGACCATCTCTAAAGTGAACCATCCATCCATAGATAACTGAGTTGATGTGACTGACACATATTTCAATCAATAAACTGCACATGGATAATACATGCCAAGCATGCTCTGGGTAACTACCGAAACTCTAAGAAGGATGACTGAGACTTCCCTAGCAAGAGCAAAACATGCTAGTGCCTAGTCAGGAAAACAAGTGACTTACCTCCTGTAGTAGATCAGCCTGCTCAATTGCTTTAAGGACATTTTTCTTGGATGTTTCCTGAACTTCCCCTCCCAAAAGAAACTCATCCAAAATAAAATAAGCCTTCTCGAAATTAAAGATGATATCAAGTTCACACACCTGAAAAACAAAAACAATACAAACAAAATCCCTCAAACTGTTAAAACTTAAGCAAGCCAAAGAAATCTGACCAAAGTGAATCAATTTTAACTCTTTCTAAAAATAGCAATCACATTGACTAAGCATCATTAATTTAAGTAAGCATAATTTTCAAATTTTAAAGTACTTGAAAAAACAATGCATACAAGATAAATAAGACATGTCTCTGCATACTCTCAATGTGAGCAACTTAGTAATTTTCTGCTCTTAAAACTGATCTTTAAATACTTATTTCCTGGGTTATGTGATTAAACTGCTAACCAAATCTGAATTCTGCACTAAGCACTACCATGATATTAATGTTTACAGTCAAGAGTCCTTTCTGTTGTACTATTTTAAAACTCATTGTAACCATCATAATTAAATGAGTAGGTCTGTATGGCCAATGACCCTGTAAGTTAACTGAGTAGACAAACTGAGGAAAAAGTTATTATTGCTTTCTCCCTGTAATCCCCAATATATGCAAATAATAAACTTGTTAGGAAAAAGATTATTTTTTTAAAAAAAGGAGAGAGATGGTATTCAATTTCTTAAAATAAATACTCACACTGCCAAAATACTTGTCAAGTAATTCCACATAACGATGAATTATTTCCAGGGTAATTAGTTCATTGTCCTGATCCTCAATAGCGCAGCAAAAATACAGACTAGCATATCTATAACAAAAAACAAATGTGGAAAAAAAAGTTACCCCTATAATCATGTTTTCTAAATATATTTTCATATTCTATTGTGGAAGGTCTCATGCTATAAACATGTTTATTTCTTTTCTTACAACAGTACAGAATTTTTTTCTCCTAGACTACAAAAGTAATAAATGCATGAGATATTTTGAAAAACACAGGCAAAAAGAAAAAAAACAACACTAAATCATACCATCTAGAAAGAGTAACTGATTTTGCTCTTTGTCCTTTCAGGATCCTTTTTATGAACATTTGAAAACAGTTGACCCAGGTTTTTCTTACTACAAAATCTACTAAATTAGAGCAAAATACACCGGGATTAATTCAAACTACAAGTAAACAGCAAGTAATATAGATCTTTCTACTGAAGGACTTATTGAGGTCATTGCCTTGGACATTTTACTGAAGCATAATATATACACAGAGAAGATCTCAAGTCATAAAAGCTCAATGAGTTTTCAAAGTGAACCCATTTATGTACCAGCACCCAGAACAGAATAGTACAGAACCTGAAGACCCTCTTCTTGTCACAACCTCTCATCACTATAGGCAATTGTAACCACTATGTTATCCTCTAACAGCACAGAATAGCCTTATTAAAGGAGGTTTCTAGGATTGTGGAATAATGTCCACCCCACAAAAAAAGAATGACAGCTCCAAGTTATTATAGAAGTTTGAGAAATAGAACAGAAAGTTCTTATTACTTAAGGGAAACTTGAGACTCATCCTCAAATTTTCCCACTTCCACACTGTTGAATTAAAGAGGAGATTCTTTACCAGAGAAGACAGAATAAGGCTGGGACACTTACTCTCCTCCGAATCAGGATTCTGGCACATGGAACTGGGTTATGCCTGATCCCCAAAAAACACACTTACCTTGAGGCATAACAAGTCCTTTAGGGAGGATTAAATGAACATTTCAAAATGGTTTAAGTGTACTTAAAGCTTTTGAAAGGAAAAGAAAATAAAAACCTAAGATATTCTAAACAAGTCTCGGTTTAGATTGTACTTTTCAATGAGGAGCACTTATTATTTTTTAGAAAATATGACAGGCAATTACTGCTTATAGTATAATGTGAAATAATATAGAGAAAATATACACAACTTCAGTTTTAAGATTCAATGAGTCCCTGCTCAGTATAAAAACAACCTATTATTTACACAACACTACTAATTTCAATATTATCAAAACCATTTTATCTTATTGGATCTTTTCTTTTTTTAATATTTATTTTTTAGTTGTAGTTGGACACAATATCTTTATTTTATTTATTTTTATGTGGTGCTGAGGATCGAACCCAGGCCCTCACACGTGCTAGGCAAGCGCTCTACCGCTGAGCCACAATCCCAGCCCCTTATTGGATCTTTTCAACAGCAAGTACTATCATCTTTGATCACACACAAAAAAACAAAAATCAATGAAGCCCAGAAAACTACTGTGACAAGAAACTGGTCTCCCTCCTTAACTCCAGGTCCTTAACCCTCTCACTAGACTCCTCTGTCATACGTATCATGTCTTTATTTTTTTCCAATTTATTTATTTATTTTTTAAATTTGTTTTAATGAGTTATTCATGACAGAACTAATTTTGACACATTGTACACAAATGGAGCACAACTTCTTATTCCTCTAGCTATACATGGTATAGTCACACCACTAGTATAATCACACATGTATATAGGGTAATAACGTCTGTCTCACATCATGTCTTTTTGCATGTCCTAACTTCTACCTAACTTCCATTTTTTGAAAGCTATTTAAAATGGTGGGTCTCCCGTAGTCACATAAAGTAGGCATCTGAATGTATTTGTTTATCACCCTGAAGGGAATCAATCATGAAGACATAACAAGGCAGGGCTTCCAACTTTAACAAATGATTTCTCTCTTTCCCATCATTACCCTGTTTTTGATCATCTGTTCAAAAAGCAAAGGAATATTCCAACTCTAAGTTCTTCCTAATCCATGCTCTTTAGTAGAATTTTGAATTTGGAGAAATTCACAGAAATGATAAATAACATTCCCTGAATTAAGAAAACTAAAGGGGCTGGGGTTGTGGCTCAGAGGTAGAGCACTTGCATACCATGCATGAGGCACTGGGTTCAATCCTCAGCACCATATAAAAATAAAGCTTAAAAAAAAAAGAAAAAGAAAAAACTAAAGATTAAAAGGACTCACATAAAAATGGTACATTAAAAACAAGCTATGCTAGCTGATGTGAACAGAATACCAAATAATTCTATTACACAGCATTTACTAATAATTTCCAGTAAAATTCCTTATTTTCAAGATTTCCTCAATGCTGGTGTTATATAATCTAATGGCTGCACCATCGTTACTCCTTATCTACAGTACTGCCTTTTACAAATACTTAAGATACTTATTTACTTAAATATCACTCAAAGGTCTGAAATTATAGAAATCATTCAGAAGCATGAATTTAAACACCAACCAATAATGTTTTCTGGTAATAGGGATAGACCCAGAGGCTCTTTACCCCTGAGCTACATTCCCACCTCTTTTTTTTTGGACAGAGGGTCTCAATAAAGTCTGGCCCCAAACTTTCCATCCACCTACCCTCAATATCTGGAGCCTCTAGGGTTACAGACATGTGCCATCATACCCAGCTATGGAATATTTTTAAAAAGAGGAACAAGTCCCACCAACACTATCTAAAAAATTTTGGTTTGGGTACTGGGGATCGAACCCAGGGCCTTGTGCATGCAAGGCAAGTGTTCTATCACTGAAATATATCCCTGGCTCTCTAAATGTTTACTTTCATTAAGAATGGAAAAGAGGGCTGGGATTGTGGCTCAGTGGTAGAGTGCTCACCTAGTACGCGTGAGGCACTGGGTTCGATCCTCAGCACCACATTAAAAATAAAATAAAGATATTATGTCCATTTACAACTAAAAAATAAATATTTTTTTTAAAAAAGAATGTAAAAGAAGCTGTCAAATTAATAAATTCTTGGGCTGGGGATGTAGCTCAGTTGGTAGAGTGCTTACTTTGCATGCACAACGCCACGGGTTCCATCCCCAGCAAGTGCGCGCGCGCGCGCACACACACACACACACACACACACACACACACAATATTTAATGAATTCTTTTTTTCAGATGAACAGAAAGCTATCAGGATCATAAGCCTTTTCAGAAAGTTTAAAGAAGGAAGAAACAGAAGTCTGGCTCCAAACTTGAGTCCTCACTCTAAATGAGGCACTAAATGTTAGCTAAGGCTTCCGCATATTTTACCATTTTAATCTTCACTACCTTACCAGAGATACTATTATTGCTTGAGTTTATAGGAGATCCAGGCTTGAGTAATGTACCCAGAACAGCAAATTTGACCCCACAGCCGAATTTTACATTAAAAACCATAACCAGCAATCGTATTAAAATAAACCTGCACCTGGTAAAAATTAAACTATGCTCAAAGCAGTATTTTAAGAGCTTCAAAGGAGAGAACTAAAAAAAAGTCATACTGATTTTAGTAAAAGATTACCAAGAAAACCTGAAGTGTTTTCCCTATTTTTAAAATCCAAATGGTTTTTTTTAAAAAAAAAAAAAAAAACAACATTTTTAAAAATTCAATAATGAGCTCATTTTGTTCTCTGAGTACATATTTGTAAGTCTAAATCTGAAGTGAAATTAATAATAGACTAGTAAGAAGAAAGGTATGTTTGGTTATTTTTAGCACGGTGGATTAAGGCTTACTCTAATTACTGGCACTCAGAGAACATCTGAAAGTGCCTATTCTTATATTCAAACACATGACTTCTCTGCAGTCAGCTAAATTATCAGCTGACTATGGGTGAATGTAGCTAAACTATTCTCAATACCCACTAGTATGTCATTAAGAATTCTTTTGTGGGGCTGGAGATGTGGCTCAGCGGTAGCATGCTCGCCTGGCATGCGTGCGGCCCGGGTTCGATCCTCAGCACCACATACCAACAAAGATGTTGTATCTGCCGAAAGCTAAGAAATATTAAAAATTCTCTCTCTCTCTTTAAAAAAAAAAATGTTAAAAAAAAAGAATTCTTTTGTTAGTAAAGAAAATCAATAAGTACCCTTTAACAAATTCTCAAGCTAGTAATGCATGAACATATTTTTAAATTAATTTAAGAAGACTAATCCAATGTCTCCTTTATAAAGTGCTGCATAAAATAGGAATCAGAAACATACAATATTCTGTCTTCAAGAGATCTTTAAGAGTATCTACTTTAGGGATGAGGAAACAGAGGCAAAGTGACTTGCTTAAAGTCACAAAACTAGCTAATAGCACAAATGGACAATTCAGGTCCTCAGATTTTCAGTCTGTCTTTTCAGCTATATTTTCCTTATCTCCCCTATAGCTCCCCTCTCCAAAGGGAAATCTATATGCCAAACACTTGGAATGAAGAATGTGTATGGCCCAATTTAACAAAAAGGACATAAAAAACCTCTGCTGATATGAACAGCAAAAGAGCTGTTTGAACAGCAATGCATGGTGGCGCATACCTGTAAATCTAGCTACTCTGGAGGCTGGAGCAGGAGGATTGCAAGTGCCAGGCCAGTCTGAGCAACTTAAAGAGAAACTGTCTCAAGGTAAAAAAAAATTTTAAAAAATAATAAAACGGTTGGTGGTGCTGCAGACATGGCTCAGTGGCAGAGTGCTAGTGCAAAGCGAGGGGTTAAATCACTAATACAAAAAAAAAAAAAAGTGCCTGTTCAGAATTTCTCAGGAGCTAAGCAGTAATTCTCTGGTTTAAAAGGCTTTTTCATCCAGTTAGAGCAGTGAAATCAAATCACCTGATAATATCAACAAAAATATATGAGGTGGTAAGAAGATGAAATGGGGGAGTATATAGAAAAACAGATTATAAATTCCATGTTTTTGGGCTAGGGATGTGGCTCAAGTGGTAGCGCGCTCGCCTGGCATGCGTGCGGCCCGGGTTCCATCCTCAGCACCACATACAAACAAAGATGTTGGGTCCGCCGAAAACTAAAAAAAAAAAATAAATATTAAAATTCTCTCTCTCTCTCTTTAAAAAAAAAAAATTCCATGTTTTGTACATGATTATTTCAATAAAGCTACGTTTTTTTTTTTTTTTTTTTTTTTGTTAAGCTCACCTTTTACTTAAGGGAGTGTTGATCTAAATATTAAAGTCAGGTTAAATATTCTTTATAACTTTAAGAAAAAGAAGTGGCCCAATAGGGACAGGCCGAGTGGAAAGCATAGGAACACCAACCAGTTCTTTCCTTTATTCCTTTTAACTGCCCATTCATAGGCTTGAGTCCCTTGCTGGTATTTTCCTCCTCCACACGGGGGACTCCTTCCCCTATCTAAAAATAAGCTTAAGCCTCTCACACCTTTTTTCAATCCTGTCCCCAACTCCTATGTCTAGGGGTGGTTACCACCTCTCTCACAGCAAAGCTCCCCAAAATAGTCTCCATGTGCTATTTAAATTACTCTACCTCTTCACTCTTTCCCCATTACATCGAGAGTTCTGTCTCTACTACTCCACTCAAAATGTTCTGGCAAAGGGAAATTTTATAAAGTGCTTACTACAAAATCTACCAGATTCTTTCTTCACCTTCATTGAATTTTATGTGACATCTGGCATTAGTTGATCTTATTCTCGAAATTCACTCCACTTCCCTGACTTTACTGACCTAATACTTACCCTATGCCTTCCACTTGAAGGATGGATATGTAACACTTTTCGTCTAAGTTTCCCCAGAATTCCATGCCTATGCTCAACACAACCCACCAGAAAGTGAGACATTCCAAAACCAACTTGTCTAAAAATTAGCTGGGTTCTCTAATTTACCATTCATCCCATCAGCCAAATTAGAAATGTTAAGATCACCCCACTTATTCCTTGGCAGTCCTCCCCACTTCTATGTGTGACCAAGTCTGATAAAACTTCCCTAGGTAACAGCTCTCCTTTACAAGCCTCTGGGTTCAGGACTTTATTATTATGCAGTCTCCTACAGATCCTGCAGGTGCCAGTTTCAGTCCCTGTCCTCCCCCCACCCTTTGTCATTCTTCAATCTCTGAAAAAAAGCTCACCTAATCTTTTTTCACTCCTATTTAAAAGCTTTGCCTCCATACTTGAAATTTAAATTGCACTCCCCACCCCCAGCAGCATATGACCTCCAACAAGTCACTTTTCCCAAATATACTGTTTTAATACAATAGAAATTTGATCAATATTATTATTTTTCAAATTCAGAACGGTTTCCTGTGCAAAGAGTAGAGGCCAAGTGAGCAGGGTGATGGGATACCTGTGATTTCACAAGAGCAGTTCCATTTCTGCTTGTTTTATTTAAGACTCTATCCCTGGGTCAAAAAGCTTAAAAAATAAAAGAGTACTTGACCAGATTATTCCAAGATATCTCTCAGATCTCAAGTGCTATGATTTTTCTAAAATCTTTCTCAACAACTATAAACCCAACACTGTATAAAAATCACCCAAACATGATTAAATGATTAAATTCATTGTGAAATAAAGTCTACAGTATTTAAGAAACTCACTTTGTCCTACAATGGCCACTTCCTTCCCTGCCACCCACCCCTCCACACACAAAATGAAACAAACAAACAAAAAACCATCCACACTTGGAGTATAAAAGAGAAAAAACAGACTTCTCTTCTACCCTCATGGCATTCCATACTGTTAGTTCACTGTATACTCCCCATACAAGAGAATTTTTTATATGCAGAAATGTTTTAATCTTAAATTCAGTAAATTATTCAAAAGGGAACAGAAATGGGGAAGAAGCAAATAATGTCCCTTTAAAATATACTCTGTAAAAAAATAAATTATATTTCATTAAACCTGTTAAGAACAATCCTAAAAATTTAAGATACTCAAAAGAGTTTCTTCAGATACCAGTAAAATAAAGATATAAAGCATTTTTTTAAATATCAGTGTAAAAAAATTACCAAATTTTAAGAAACCTATCTTTGGCAAAATTATCTATCATATCTAAGAACACCTTCACCACAGCAACAAGTGTAATTCAAATTAATAAATACTATTAACAAACAGATCCTATACATACATAAAATTTTTAGACATCTGTATAATTGCAAAAGTCTATATGTAGCCAAAATGTTTATAAGATTCTAACAGTCAGATACAAGGCATGTTAAATATTAGTCATTATTTTATAAAGATTCATGGGAATTAGACTCTCATCTATGCTTGCCTAAATTCAGAGAATTACTCATGTAATTTAAAATACTGATCCTTTTTGCCCCTGAATTCACTGAATTTTCCTGAAAAGATGGTTGTGTATGACTAATCATTTATGTCTTTAATTATATAATTAGTTTAAAGATGATTTCCCTACGTATCATTTTGGCCTGGGTAACTCATCAAAACAGCAGTTATCTTAAAATAAAAAGCTTTCCTTTAAACCTATTTCATTTAAATATTTATTGATCATTATTTATAAATGTTATTGCTCAAAAGTCTGCAACTTCCCTATTACAAATGACCAATGCCAGGTGCAGTGATGCACACCTGTAATCCCAATGAGACTGCCAGGAGGACCACAAGTTTGAGGTGAGCCTTAGTGACTTGATGAGACCCTGTTTCAAAATAAAATATAAAAAGGACTGGGGATGTAGCTCAATGGTAAAGCACCCCTGGGTTCAATCCCCTGTACCCCCCCCAAAAAAAGACCTATCATTTCATTCTGCTATCCCACCTTTCTGATAATTAAAAATTATACCTTTTATAAACAATCTTCAGATCTCGCCACTCAAGGAAGCTGCACATTTTAGGTTTCCGTGCTAAAACGGTTTGAACAAGTTCTCTTGTGATCTTTTTCTTCTCTTTGTCTGAGAGTGGGACATACCATTTCTGCAGTCGAAGCTTTCCCTGACGACTAAAAAGCAACATAAACTGCATCTGTTAAGATAAATAAGAAAATCAATATTAAATGCAATACTTTGAGTCAATAGTTATAAGATTACATGTTTCTCAGAGAACCTTTGAGGGATAGGTGTTTAACTGATAAATTATTAGCAGTCATCAATATGTTTATGCCAGTTAAAATAGCAGAAAATTATTTTAGAAAGATCTTACTACTTAGATGCAAATCTTCCCTTCCCATCCCACCCTGACCCACATACATGTGACCACGATATTCACCACACCATCTTTGGAGGGAAACGTGTGTATAAAAAGAAAAACAAGTAATAAGATGGAGTGAAATTTTTAAGAAAAAGATAGCTTTGGTAATTTAAGAAACGATTTTCTACCCATACTATACATTCCACACTGCCTACACCATGCATCAAAAAAGAACTATAGATATCAATTGGTTTAGGTACATTCTACATTCGGAAGAAACAGGAGATCTACTGTTTTTCACCCCGAGGCCGTTCTAGTTCCAGGCTGAATTACTTGCAAACTGCTTATCATTTAGAATTCTCTCTTCAATTTATGCTAGCATATTTTAAGCAAAACAATGATCTAAAATATTAACTAAAAAAAGGATCACATAAATATATTTTTCCTAATAAAAGCCTGATTTGAAGTTTGTTTTCTTCTCATTAAAAGAAAAAAAAACACAAACACGTACACAATTAAGAACTGAGTTATTAATATTATGGAAGAGAATGCAAACCTTAAAAAGGCTAAAAATAAGAGGTATACATCGTCGGACAATACATGAAATACTTCATTTAAAACAAAAAATAGCGTTTACAGATGGAGTAGATGCCAAATTCTAATATATTTTATACTTAAACTAATTTGTATGGATTTATTTGAAACTTGCAAGTCTGTTGATCGGTGTACATCTTCTTTTAAAGCCAACATTTTTTAAATTCAACTGGTTATCTTAACTACAAACGGTAAGTATTGTTTCTACAAAGTTTATTTAAAGGTAGGATTCAGATAGGTATTCATTTTTTTTTTTAACCTTTATAAGTACCTTTAACAGTGCCACTGAGAGTAAGATTCAAGCCTTGACTCTTAATATTCACCACACCATCTTGAATTTGAACCGGGGAGGGGGAATTTACACAACCAACAGAATAAAATGGGATCTAAATTCCAATAAGAAATTATTGCTGCTTTTTTGCGATAATGCAAAAAGGCATCAAGATACCTGGAAATTTATGACTTGGCAATTTAACTTTATTAAAGTTAAAATTAGCTTATTACTCTACTTAAAAAGCTTCCGCAGCACAAGACACACAGATATTTATTCAGTGGTATCAAAGTGCCTCCCATATAAGTCCTGAAGATAGCGGCATTCGAAGGGACAGCAAGTGAAGCATCAACTGCACAGTTATGCAAACCCGTTACCAAAACTTGGACAAGAATGGACCCTGTGTTCACAGATCCTGGTAGCCAGGAGGGGTGGGCGTTTGCTTTCGAAAAATACAGTATGGGTTCCCGGCTGTCTGTAGCAGGGTCCTGTAACCGCCCCATAACTTTGTCGGACGAAGAAACAATGTATCCCCCTTAAAATAAATCATGCGCTAACATGGGACGAAACCTGGTAGCAAGGCACAAGTATTGCTTTTCCTCTCTTTATAAACCAATGCTCTGATTTTTGCCACAAATCACAGGGCACTACAATTCCTCGAGACTGGTGTCAAAAACAATGGGCTCAACCCTGGAGTGGGCTTGGGTCCAGCGTTCCTTGGGTCCCGCCGTCTCCGATGCCACCCCCACTCCCGGGGCCACACTCCATCACTGACCAAGCACGGGCGAGGTGACAGGCAAGGAGCGGTGCAGACAATGGCATCCGCCGCCGCGCAGGGGGCGCCAAGAGTCCTCGGCCGCCGCCGCCCCCGGCCCCTCCCAAAAACGCCCCGCAAAACTTGAGTCGATTCTCGAACCACAGGTGCCGCGGGGCCCCCGCGGAGCCTAGGACTGGCCCCCGCATCCAAACGCAGCGCAGAGTAGTGTGCGGGGCGCGGACGTGGAGAGAAGTGAGTTGCGGGGCGCGGCGCCCCAGTGGCGGGCCAGGCGGGCGCGGGGTGGGGTCGTCGGGGCGTGCGCGGGGCGGCGGGGGGCGCGCCCAGCCATCCCTCCCTCTTCCCATCCCCAGCACCTCCAATTGTCCCTCGGGACTTACGGCGGCCGCTGGCCGCGGACGCGGCAGAGCTCGGCCGGCGGGGGCGGCGGCGGCTGAGGGGAAGCCCCTGTCGCCTTGCTGAGGAAAAGAAGCCGTGGTGCTGTGGGGAGGGGACCCGCTTGGAGGAGGGCAGGCTTAAGCAGCGAGGGAAGGGCGAGCCAACAGACCCCGCCCCGGGGGCTGGACGAGGGAGGAGCCGAAGCTGCGGCGAGAGGAGGGGCAGGTTGGGCGACGCGCGGGAAGGCGCTCAGCCGTAGCCAACGGCTCTGTAGGCAGCGCAGATACCGCGTAGTCTGAGGTAGCCGATTGGCCATCTCTCCGCTCGGGGGCGTGGTTATAACCGGAAGCTGGGCCACGTGACCCGGAAGCGGCTTCTGCCGCGGCTGGCACGCCTGCGTACTTATGCTTGTGCCTCCGGGACGCGCGCGGGCGGTTGTCCCGGCTCTTTAGTGACGGGAGGATGGGGTTCTGCGGCGCCCTTAGTTGACCCGGTGGTGCAGGGTAGGGAAGGTCCGGACAGTAAAGAGCCAAGTTCGAGCTCCGAAGACTCCCGGTGCCCCGAGATGGTGGCATGGGAGGTGTAACGGTCGGTGATGATGGTGAGAGGAGAGAGTGCTGCAACTCGGGGGAAAACAAGTCAGCTCTTTCGTGGAGCTGGTGCACGTGGCCCCTCCTTCACCTCGTATTGCTACAGCCTTAGCTCAGACACTTTCCCTCCAAGCATCGCAAGAGTTTCTTCTATGGGCATGCCTCGCCCATTCCTCGCTGTGGACTGGATGAGTTACTGTCCGTTCTCGGCTGAAAAGTCTAGACGGAATCCTCGAGATCCCGCTTCCTTTACACAGGGTCGCCCCCACCAGCCGCCTGGGTTCCAGTTTAGCTTTGCCGACGACTTGCTCTGCCTGGCATGTCCTTCCTGTCAAATGTCACATCTATGAAGCCTCACCCTAAAACCCTGTAAGCACAAGCCCCTCTTTCACCTACATGCCCATTAGCCTATATTTGCACATCTTGGATTTTATTCATTTTGCTTCCTAACCTGGTTAACTGCCTAGTACGTAACAACATAAATGTGAGTTAAGACTATTAAAGGGTAGATTTGTTAAGAGCCAAAATGCTGAGCTAGTTCTGGGCACATAATGGATAATGCTTTTTTTTTTTTTTTTTTTGGATGATAGAATGGATGAATCATCTAGTTAAACTCATCTTTTATAGATAAGGAAAGGAGAGGGGACCCACAGGATTAGGTGACCTTGCTTGAACAGCCACGGGTTTCCCATGTCGAATACTATTCATTACCCCAGTCACCTAGGTTCTTACAAAGGGAACTGGAAAAATGCTTTTGTTGGGTTATTCCCTCTTTGTGGAGGTTACTAAACATGGTCGCCAGAATTTTTTAATGGCCTAAAGTATAAAAGAAATACTAATTTTTTCATGAAAGTGAATTTGATCAATTTAAAGATATCCTATATTAGAGATTATGTTCATTTTGTGTTACAATGTCTATAAAACCAAGATGATGTAAAATAGGGATTTGAAGGCATTTGGGGTATTTTTAATGCACTGGTTTGACAAAATAAAAAATGTATAATACCTTCCCTTCTTAGTCCTACTATGCTGCTTGGAAAGTTTCCTAAAACATGTATGATTAATTTATACTGAAAGCTATTTTTAAAAAATGATAGACTGAAAGCACAGGGCTGTATCTCTATAGTTCTTTAGACCCCCTGCCTAAATTTTTACCTGCTCTCTGCCCAAACATTCCCTAAAGGTGTTTACTAATGTCCTTTTTCTCCCTTACTACATGAAATAGATACCATTAACCAGTTCAAAGATGGCTCTAATACTATGCAATGAAAATTCGCCCTCTGATTTTAAATGCTCTTTCTTTTTCTGTACAAAACACATGTCCTCAAGGTTCCAGAGATAGACACCTCCGAGTTTAAACTCATTGGTTATGCTCCTAATGTTGGTCTGTGACTCTGAAAATGAGGACGCGAGATATGCTGATGACATATTGGCAGCCTCATCTCTGTGTTCCTAGCCAAAAAAAGTGGGGGTGGGGTAGAAAGGGGAAGGAATTATGGGAAAAATAATTAGCAGCTGAAAGCAGCTATTACATAATCTTGGCTGCTTATTAATTTAGCAGAAGGAATGGCTTATTAAATTCTAATAGCAACAGCACAACTGCAAACAACCTAGCAATTAACAGTGCAGGGCCCATTATTTTGTTAATATGTTCTCTTCTTTTGGCAAGTATATGAGAACAAAATTTATAGAAGCAGATGGTCTTTTTCAGTAGATTATAGATGGTTTATTCCCCAGTCTTAGCATTAAGTGCTAATTGTGCATTCACTGTGAAAGACAAAAAAGAAACATGGTTGCCATCTTTGTTAGTAATTAACTGTTTGACTCAACTTCCAAATTGTAGGCTTCATTACATACATGTTACTTTTCACCTAGTATCTTTTTTTAATGTATCATGGCAATAGGTTATCTTTTCTAATCTTCTGTTTTTGCTTTCTTGATGATCCTGATTTTTCAGTGTTAATAATGAAAGAAATTATAAGACTATATTTCAGAAAAATTAAAAACCAGGTTTTATACTTTTTTCTTAAATTAAAAAAAATGCCTTGCTGTCACTTATGCTAAATGTAAGAGGTGAGAATGAAATAGGATTCTACCTTCTAAAGTAAAATTTTGAGATTCTTTATGTAATCATTTACACTTTTTAGAAATAATTTTAGTTTCCTGTTATTTCTGTCAAATGTGTTATGGCCATTTGCTTTCATCCCTTCTCACTCTCCCAAGACCATTAAATGGAAAAAAAAGAAAAATAAAAGTTTAAAATATATACCCACAGGTATATTAAGAGAGGAGACATTCGCATGAAGGTGTCAATAAGGATGTCAGCATACACTATCAACTTATCATTTAATCACTGATGATTTAAACAAAAATTGTAATATATTGAGAATATGGAGGAGCAGAAGTGAGGATAAGTTAAAATAATTTTAAAATAGATAATATCTGAAATAAATTCAGAAATAGAATTATTAGCATATTCCTTAGATACCAGGAAGTAAATTCCAGAAGCAGTGATGAATTTTTTTTCCAGGGACAGAACCTTGAAGTAGGATGTAATAAAGACAATTATTACATTTCATTTAGATTTTTACTTAAGTAATTCTTTAAAATATTGTAATGAAACAACCATTCCGTTAGTTGCTAACTCCATATTTCGGCTTCTATAGAGTTCTTTTAGCCAGTCTATAAATTATTTAGAAACTATTAAATAAAAATGCCTAGTAATGGAATTCAGAGCTGAAACAGTATACAAGACATGTATAAAAAGATGTTTAGAGTTTGTGAATTTGCATCTCCAAAGATAAAGTTGTTCCCGGGAGAAAACTGGCCTAAAATAAAGAGGTTTGTGAACTAGTTAATTTCAAAATAGATAGAGCTGTCACTGCCAAAGGCCTCACCAATGAGTTAAAGAGAGATGTAGAACAACATATGCTCCTTCTTGAAGCTTGTTTCCATAGCTCTGAATGAAATGCAGAAATTTACCATATTAATATTAGGTTAGAGAAGTGATTCTCAACCTGAGCAATTTTCTTCCCTAGGGGACACTTGTCAGTATCTGGAGACATTTTGTTTGTTATAACTGGAAGTGGGTGATGTTACTGGCATCTCGTGGGTAGAGGCCATGAATGCTGCTCAACATCCTACAGTGCACAGGAAAGCTCCACAATAAAGAATAACCTAGCCCCAAATGTCAATAGTGTCAAAATAGCCAGATGTGGGTCGTGCATGCCTGGAATCCCAGCAGCTCAGGAGGCTGAGGCAGGAGCATAGCAAGTTCAAAGCCAGTCTCAGCAACTTAGCAAAGTTCCTAAGTAACTCAGCAAGACCCTGTCTGTAAATAAAATATTTTTTAAAACGGTTCAGTGATTAAGCACCCCTGGTACAAAAAAAAAAAAAAAAAAAAATAGTGACCTAGGTTGGTCACTGGAAGAGTTAATATGTGGTAAAATCTTTTTATAAACATTTCAAGAAATGAAGCAAGCACTATAGTCATTTAAGCCACCCCCCCCACACCTTCTCACACAGAAGAGTTGGAGGCATTGTTCTTAAAATTTATTAGATAAAACCTAAACTTCTGAAGAGGTTGGCTGGTCACATACATAAGGCAGTCAGTATTCTTAAAAGTATATATGTGGGGCTGGGATTGTGGCTCAGCGGTAGAGCACTCGCCTAGCATGGGCGGGTCCCGGGTTCCATTCTCAGCACCACATAAAAATAAAGGCACTGTGTTGTGTCCATCTACAAAAAAGATTCTCTCTCTCTCTCTTTAAAAAAAAAGTATATATGAATATATGATCCAAATTTGATCTTTAAAAAAGTAAGCTTGGGCTGGGAATGTGGCTCAAGTGGTAGCGCGCTCGCCTGGCATGCATGCGGCCCCGGTTCGATCCTCAGCACCACATACCAACAAAGATGTTGTGTCCGCTGAGAACTAAAAAATAAATAAATAAATATTAAAAATTCTCTGTCTCTCTCTCCCTCCTCTCTCACTCTCTCTAAAAAAAAAAAAAAAAGTAAGCTTGGAACATTACTCAAAGTCAAAGTTACTTAGGAACTTGAATACATGAGATGGCTATTCCATCCTTTCATTGATTTATCATGAATGCATGAATGCTTATTGTGTATCTGTGCTAGGAGATAACAGAGATACAACGATGAATAAGATACTGACTCAGTCCTTAAACTCCTGATACAGAATTCCAACTCTTTTGCAGACAGATCCTAGCTGGTTAAATTAGCAGTCATCAGTCACATATATGAATGTATTTTCTTTTAGGAAATCCCTAGAGATACTTAATAGAACTTCAGATTTCCATGTATGATGCATTTGAAAACTATTTGCCCTCACGACCTCCCAGGGCTCTTTTTATTTATTTTTTTTTTTAATTGTAGATGGACACAATACCTTTGTTTTATTTATTTATTTTTTAATGTGCTGAGGATCGAACCCAGTGCCTCACGTGTGCTAGGCAAGCACTCTTCCACTGAGCTACAGCCCCAGTCCCTTCCCAGGGCTCTTAGCAGCAATCTTTTGCATTCTATGAATTTTTTATCTCTTAATTCATAGCAATATAAAAAAGATTCTATATGTTTTAAACAAAGTGCTTCCAAAGTTCTCTAACTCAATTTGAAATAGTTAGACCAGTGGTTCTAGAATATTCTCTTAGAGGACTTAGAAAGCACTGATTGCTGGGCCTCATTCCCAGAGTCTGATTTAACAAGTCTGAGGCAAGGCCTGAAAACTGTATTTCTAATAAGTTACTAGGTGATCCTGATGCTGCTGATCTAGGGGCCATACTTGGAGAACTGAGATCCGATTTTTTTCTTTTTGTCACTGACTTCATTAAGCCTGATCACATTAGGAGAGTCACATTCCCAATTCTGTGAATCTGAAGCTAAATCTATATGTACAACCCAGGGTGACATATGGTCATTATATGCCCTGTACTCTATAAGAAGATTCTAAGGCAGAGGAAATCAGAGTGCTTAGAGAAACCTGAAGGTTGTACCATAAAAATCAGAAGTTTACTGGATGAATATCACTACTCTAAAAGTTTTTTCCAATAGTTTATAGCAAGTGGGAATCACCCCTGAACTATTTTATAAGCAACTCAGACATGGGCTGGAAAGGAGGAAGATAAGAGGGAACAGCTAGACAGAATCAATATCTTTGGGTAAGGCAGAGACCATTATGTAGTTAGTAATCAAACTTGCTCTTCTCTTCCTTAGAATAACCCTGTTTCTCAGCCTCCTCTACAGTTAAGTGTGACCATGGAGCTGAGATCTGATTAATGAAACTGAGTCTCTGTCAGCCTGGGTTCCTGAATGACTGCATGGAGCATACATACACAGACCACTACGACCAATCATTCCTACCATCAATTGTGCTTTAAGTGAATAAGACTGATTTTTCTGGGTTCATCTGTTACAGCTGCTAGCACTACTGTCCATTCTTGCAAGCTGTTGCATGCGCAGTTACAAAGAGAAAGAACCATAGTAGTAGGAATAGAAGGTGAATTTTCAAGTGGATAGCACTTTTTCTTAATTCTAATCCTGCTTTATATCCTCCTTCCTTTGATGTTTGAAGATAATTGTCACATAGTCTGAGTCCAGAATTTAAAACTACTCATCTATCAAAAAGGCAAAAAAGACTTGAGATTTTTCTTTACATTTCTCTGATAAAGCCTGGCATTAATACCAGAAAATTGATAAAACAAAGTAAAAACAAAATCAGAAGGCTGAAAGGGCTGAAAAATTAGAAAGGGTTGGGGTGGGAGGGACACATTTGGGTAAACTGTCCATAATGGACGCATGTGAATATTATAATCTCTTATAATCAAGAAACCAAACTTCATCGAAATACTATAGGAACAGTTAAAACATTTATACTAAGGTCCTATTAGCACTATTTAGATTATATGGACATTTGAATTAGATGATTGAAAACTTTTAGAAATACTGCACATATTTTAAGTATGGCAAATATATAAAACAATAGAATTAAAGGTAATTTTATTCAAAAACTTCATTTTACAAATGATGAAATTAAACCTCAGAGAAGTTAAGCAAATTATTCAAGATCATAGTACAATTAGTGGCAGGGGAGGAACCAAAACTCCTCCAGGCAATGTTCTTCGAATCACAGTACGTTGTCTTTTACAGCCAATCACTAGCTCATTGTCTTTAGGCAAAAACAAACAAATTAATTAAAAACCAAGAAACCACACTCACCCTCAAAACATAAGCTCTTCAATTCTGCCTTCTTTTTTCTCCCTGCCTGGTATTAAGGTATCTGTACTTCTACTACTCAACTATTTCTACTAGCTACTCTACTAAGTTCTACTAGCTTACTATCTCTAGGTTTGGGATAACTTAAAAATTGATGTCTCATAACCTAATATAATGTTTTGCATAAAGTACTCAATGTGTGAATTAAATTGACTTGAAATGCCAAAAGAAAATTTAATAATGCCTTGTCTTATTACTTCTTGAATATTATCAGTTTTATGAAATATTCTCCTGCTTTCCCTCACCACTAATATTTTACTATGTCAAACCAACAGACTGGATGTTCTATCTCAGCCCCTTCCCTCCACCTGATCCCATTAACAGTTCCTTCTTCACATAGACATATGATTGTTTTTCTAAAACAGATCCTATAGAGAGTAGACCCTCTGTTGAAAATTCTTGAATTTCTTTATTATTTCATTCAGTTTATAAACTTGAGCCTAAACTGATCTTTGTCCATTAAAGATGAAAAAATTAAAAAAAGTATTCACTCACTGAATATTGGGGGCAAAATAGACAGCAACTTAGACAAGGAACCTTCTGCCAAGTTCATATGGTATAATGGCGTGAGGCACAGCCTATAATTGTCAATCCCAACTCGGTGGAGCGTTTCAAAGCAGGGAGACCAGGATGCTGTGGTAGCATATAGGAGAGTTTCTAACCCAGAGTTTTTGTGGTGATGATGGGTGGTGGGGTCAGAGAAGGTTTCTTGGAGGACACAGCCTTTAGGCCAAGATTGAAAGAAAAATAGGAGTTGGCCAAGAGAAGACAGGGAGAGTTCCACACTGGGAGAATAGCAGGTACCAAAACAAAGAGATGGGTGCCTGACTGTCTTAGGCACCTGAAATGAAAGGTGATTGTGGCCAGAGGGTGCATGGGTAAAGATGACTGTACAGAAATTAGGAGGACTAGATTGTGTAAGACCTTTCAAAAAAGATTAAAATGTTTGGACTTGATATGAGGATATTGGGGCCAGTGAAAAAGACTGAGCAAGGACAATGCCATTATAGATTTGGGGTTTTAGAGTTTCAGAAATACCACTCTGGATGAGATGTGGTTAATTGTCTGTAGTGAATTTAGTTGCAGATGAAATATGCCATTCTAACTGGTACAAACAGAAGCAGTCTAAAAATGATTAGCATTGCTAGAGGAGCAAAATCTAGACTGAGCTTCCAGGAAAACCTTCCAGAATAACACTGCAGAATTTGACTGCCAAAGAGCTGTTGCCTCTGCTGTGCAGTGAGCTGGAATATTAAGATGCTGTTTCCATATAACTGCTGGCTCCAGGACTACCCTTACTCTGCTGTCATCTGGAGATTGGGAAGCTGCTGCCAGCAGAGTGGATGCTCCTTTCACTCATATAGCTAGGGATTGGACACTGGACTTCCTCTACAACTGCTGTTAAAAGCCAAATGCCTTCATAATACTGCTGGCCAACAGAACTGGCAGAAGCAAGCCCCCACCCTTTCATAATATATCACTTCCATCTCCCAAATCTGGCATGGTGCACCTGGTTATTGGAATCTACATTGCAACCAGAAGCCTAAGAAATGTAGTTTTTAGTTTCCTGAAAGAGTAGTGTAAGGGTTTGGAATGAAGATCCATGTATCCACTGCAGAGGTCAGGACTAGTGGTCAAGAGACCAATTGTGTTGAAAATTTTACAGGAGAGATGATGGTAGTGTGAATAGGGAATAAAGAGAGGGATATAGACTGGAGAGGTTTTAGGAGATAGGATTGATTGGTGTAGATTGCTTTGATGCAGCAGGGTGGATGGGCATAAAGTCAGGGATGATGCTGGGGGATGATTCCCTGAGAGAAGAAACCCAGGAAGAAGGCAGACTGGTGATGAACCTCAAATCAGTTATGTGTGGGGCCTCCAGGTGGACAGTTGGAATTGTGGATACAGTTCTAAAGGTTCCAGAATGAGATTGGAGCTAGAGCTAGAGATTTGTGAGTCATCAGCATAGAGCTGGTAAATAAAGCTGAGTAGGAGGGTGAGATCACTCCAGGAGAATTTATACCACAATAATATAATTTTAAAAAGTACTGTAGAAGGGACTAGGGATATAGCTCAGTTGGTAGAGTGTTTGCCTCACATGCACAAGGCCTTGGGTTCAATCCCCAGCAAGATTAAAAAAAAATGTTCTGTGGAAGGAAGAATTATAAGCTGGTTCCCACGATGCTCCCTACCTGATGTTACTGCTGTCATTATGTTAGGTTACATGGAAAAGGGAATTTGCAGATATAATTAAGGTCTATTGACCATAAGACAGTTTATCCAAGTAGACCTAACCTAATCATACAGAGCTCTCTAAAGAAAAGAATTTTCCCTGGTTGGTAGAAGAAGTCAGAGAGATTTGAAGCACGAGTGGATTCAACACAAAAGGACATATATTTTTTAAATATTATTTTTTAGTTGTAGTTGGACACAATATCTTTTATTTTATTTATTTATTTTCATGTGGTGCTGAGGATCGAACCCAGGGCCTTGCACATACTAGGCAATTGCTCTACTGCTGAGCCACAACCCCAGCCCCAAAAGGATATTTTTATTGCTAAGATGGAAAGGGCTATGTGGAAAGATTGGGTAGTTACCTGCAAGAAGTGAGAATGAACTCAGCTGGTAGCCAACAAAATGAAAACAGGTGCCTCAGTCCTATAACCACAAGGAAGTGAATTCTACCAACAATATGAATAAGCTTGGGAGGGGACTCTCATTTCCAGCGGAGAATGCAGCCCCAGCTAACACATTGATTGTAGCTTTATGAGACCTGAGCAGAGGACCCAGTTAGCCCATGCCCAGACTCCCAACCCACAGAAACTGAGAGATCAGTTGATGTTGTTTTATTTTTATTTATTTATTTATTTATTTTTTTAGTGAGAGAGAGAGGGGGGGAGAGAGAGAGAGAGAGAGAGAGAGAGAATTTCAATGTTTATTTTTAGATTTTGGCGGACACAACATCTTTGTTGGTATGTGGTGCCGAGGATCGAACCCGGGCCGCACGCACGCCAGGCGAGCGCGCTACCGCTTGAGCCACATCCCCAGCCCCTGATGTTGTTTTAAATGACTGATGTGTTTCTGTTATTTTGTTATACATTCATAGATCACTCATACAGATACCCCGGATACAAATAAAGAATACTAAGTTAGTCAGAGAAGCACCTCAAAAGAAGAGGTCCAGAAGTATGTAGAGTCTTAAAGATAAAGGAAGAGATTTTTGGCTGGGGGTTGCAGGTGGGGGTGACTGTACTGGGGATTGAATCCAGAGGCAAGTGCCCAGTCCTCTTAATTTTTTTTTTTTTTTTTTTTTTTTTTTTTTTTTTTTGAGGCAGGGCCTTGCTAAGTTGCTTAGACTGGCCTTCAACTTGTTAGCCTCAGCCTCCCAAGTAACTGAGATTATAGGTGTGCACCACTGTACCTGACAAAGAAGAGATCTTGGTAAGCAGGAGAAAATTGTCAAATGTGCCAAATATTGCTAAGAATTCAAGTAGGAAAAGAAAAGGCTCACTAGATTTTTTAAAAGCCATTTGAAATGATGTATAGAAATACCCACTGCAGCATATGGAGGAAAAAGTGGAAATGGAGAAGTGGAGACAGCTCTTCTAGATTTAAAGACAAGGACACAAATGGGAACTGGATAGGGGAGTGTGGCATGAAGTTAGAGGTGCCGTCACCGCCTCAGGAGGGAGAGACATACTGGTGTCAGTAGAGAGGGCGGTTGAAGACACGGGGAAAAGGAGCAACAACTCAGTACTACAGAAACACTGGGAAGTAAGGAGATGATGCAACTCAAAACACAGGTAGAGCAGCGTTAAATAGAGGAAGGGCATAAACACATAATGTTTTCAAAGTTCATCTATGTTGCAGTATGTATCAGCATTTCATTGCAGAGCAGGATTTTAATGAATGACAGAGCCTCAAAGGAGATTGAGGCAAAACACTTCCCTTGGACACCAACTCAGCTAAATTGTTATAAGTACCTCCTTCTCTTGGGGGTGTCTAAAATAAGTCCATATTAAATGCTTATGCTTGCTTCTTCCCTACCTACCCCCAGCAGTAAATATTACTGAAAGCCTTGCTTGATCATAAAAATCAAGTCCATCATTATTGCTTCATGTTAACTACTTGCCTAAGAAACATATTCATCTTCTAGAGGAGATAATGAGCAAAACTGGCAATGCCCTAATAAGCTCTAAATTAAGCATGCATAACATTGAACAAAATATAAGAATCAGCAAAAAAAAAAATTTCTACTTATTGATCATTAGTGATAATGAGAACAGCAGTAAGTAGCTTTGTTCCCATTCACTTAGAAAGTATAAAAACAAGGTAAGCAAGCAATTAGAAAGGTTAATGCGAGGATTCAGTTTTCATCCTGATAAATGGAATCATTTATTTCCTAGCCTACTGACCTTGGAAGCCCTCAATGGCTTCATATCTTCTCTGGTCTTTGGCTAATTTTCAACTACATTAGTAACTGAAGCCATAGAAGGGGATCAGAACCCACAGAAAGTGATGAAACTGAATGAATACATCTATGTCCAGGAAATGTCTATTATAAACAAGCATAAGGACTGTTGTCTGTATGAAGGGACTACAGCACCTTTTCAATGATAGTGGAATATCTTGGTCAGTTTGGGCAGCTGTCACAGAATACCACAGATTGTTTGGCTTAAACAAGAACTACTAGGCTGGGAGTGCGGTTCAGTGGTATATAGTATGTTCAACCCCCAGCACCAAAACAAACAAACAACAAAACAGTGAAAGTAACAAATATTTATTTCTCACAGTTCTGGAGTCCGGGAAGTTCAAGATCAAGGTGCTAGTAGATCCATTGTCTGGTGAGGGCTCTCTTCTTGGTTTGTGGACAGCCATTTTCTCATGTGTCCTCACAGAGTAGAGAGATACAGAAAGGGAGGGCAAGCTCTCTAGAGTCTCTTCTTATAAGGACATTAATCGTATCATGAGGGCTCCATCAGCAGAGCCTAATTACATCCCAGAAGCCCCATCTCCAAATATCACACTGGGAATTAAAGTTTCAACATATGAATTTTGAAGGGACACAAACATTAAGTCTATAGCATTGAGAAAGTTACACAAGAGACCAAATTTGCTGGTGAGAGGGGCTGAGGCTCTCTGAGGAACTCAGATTATAAAAGACACATAAAAGCCTGGGAAGAGGAAGATAACAATCAGAGATTCCAACCACAAGTACAGCACAGACCTGTGAGTGTAGTGCAAGAAAGACTAGCCAAAAAGAACTGACTTGATGAGGGGTATTTGAATTTGCAGGTTCACTGCTGGGGTGGAATCTATTTTGTTTGCCCAGTATTCCTTACTCCTTTGGAAAACAGTACCCCCATTCTTTGGGGAAACTGCTCTCCTCCTACCATCATTACTGCCATTCCAACCATGAAAACTACAACAATGGACTGGGGGTGTAGCTCAGTGGTAGAGCGCTTGTCTAGCATACTCAGAGCCCTAGGTTCTATCCCCAGCACTGCAAAACAAAACAAAAACAAAACTAAAAGAATGTAAGTCTTAAGGTGTGCACAAATCATAGCTAATAATCTGAAAACAGTTTTCCAAAGAGATTCATAAAATATAATCTGCAGTCTATAGGAAAGTAAATGTTTTGATATTCAAAAATGGGGAGAAGATAGGTGATGCAAATGTTAGCAAGTAATTTCAATTTTGATTCTCTATTAAGAATATCAAGGGGGGCTGGGGATGTGGCTCAAGCAGTAGCGTGCTCGCCTGGCATGCGCAGGGCACTGGGTTCAATCCTCAGCACCACATAAAAATAAAAGATGTTGTGTCCACCAAAAACTAAAAAGTAATATTAAAAAATTCTCTCTCTCTCTCTCTCTCTCTCTCTCTCTCTCTCTCTCTCTCTCTCTCTTAAAAAAAAAAAAAAGAATATCAAGGGCTGGGTTGTAGCTCAGTGAGCACTTGCCTAGCATGTGTGAGACACTGGGTTAGATCCTCAGCACCACATAAAAATAAATAAATACAAAATAAAGGCATTTAAAAAAGGCTTACCATCTTAAAAAGAATGTCAAGGCTGAGCCTGGTGACACATTCTTGTAATCCCAGGGGCTTGGGAGGCCAAAGCAGGAGGATTGTGAGTTCAAAGCCAGCTTCAGCAACTTAGTGAGGTCCTAAGCAATTTAGTGAGACCCTGTCTCAAATAAAACATAAAAAATGGGCTGGGGATGTGGCTTAGCACCCCTGGATTCAATCCCCAGTACCAAAAGAAAAAAAAAATGGGTGGTTTATAGAGAAAGAAGAGGAGATCCTTTAAAAAGCAACATGAATTTACTAAGAAAAGAACATGATAAATTGGTCTTTTTTTCTATTGTGATATGTTCCTTATATTGGCACCCCAAAGGGATCCCACAGACATAGAGTTTCTGTATTCTCTTAAGGAATTTTTTAAAGTGTTTCATGTCATCCTTGTAGAAAAGGTAGAGAAACTGGATGGATGATAAAATCAAATGCTGATTAATGGGTCTTTCTTGTCAAAGTGGGCAAATGTTTGTCAACAATCTGGAACAGGGCTATTCTCCTAGCATGGTATTTTTCAATGCCTTTTTAAGTAACCTAGGTGTGGACTGTGTGAACCTGGTTAACAATATATGAAGAACAAGAGCCTAGGAGGGAGTGTGAATGAATTAGATCACTAGACAAGATCCAAACTGGCATTGGCCCGGGGATGATGTATCAGCCACTTCGTGTTGTTTGGAATAACATAGGATAAAAATGCATAAATTGCATGTCTATTAAAATAAAATTTAAATAGGACAAGTTTTAGTGCTCTATTCTTGGGACCAAAGTTAAGGATGCAGGGAGAACTTGCTAAATAGCATCATGTGGGGAAAAAAGACTTGAGGACATTAGTGGTCTGAATTCACTAACAACAAAGAACACGATGAGGCTGCA
The DNA here is from genome assembly GCF_964194105.1 of Spermophilus citellus. NCBI lineage: Eukaryota > Metazoa > Chordata > Mammalia > Rodentia > Sciuridae > Spermophilus > Spermophilus citellus. The sequence continues at coordinate 10,928,736 of NC_138190.1, forward strand.
AAACCAAGGGGAGGGGGACCCGAACCAAAGGATTCCTAGGCTATTTAAATATAAATACAGTATTCTGACTGCTTCATGCTTTGATAATGAATATCACCATTTTGATTTATTATCTTCAATTCTGGGAAACATATTTCATGAGGACACAGACCAACTTCAAGTTCTTCCAAAGAGTCATATCATAGAGTATTATAAATCATGGCATCTGAGCAATAGCCAAGATCAGTGAGGATGGTTTGCTTAGGAAATATAATACTTAGGGGTAAAAGGCTGGGGTATTTTACAGCATTTAAAGAGACAGGATAGCCGGGCATGGTGGCGCATGCCTGTAATCCCAGAGGCTCTGGAGGCTGAGGCAGGAGGATTGCGAGTTCAAAACCAGCCTCAGCAAAAGCAAGGTGCTAAGCAACTCAGTGAGACCCTGTCTCTAAATAAAATACAAAATAGGGCTGGGGATGTGACTCAGTGGTTGAGTGCCCCTGAGTTCAATTCCTGGTACCCCCCCCCCATCAAAACAAAAAGATAGAATAAAAGATAGGATTCTGTTCAATTCCAAGAAGTATACAAGGATCAATGAATGAACATTACAGGGTGGTACATTTCAGATAAAATATAAATAAGCACTATGTAATCATTAGTAGTCTGGAAGAGGAGTAGATGAGTTCCCAGTTGTTGAAGATGTTCAAGGTAGGGCTGGCCAGTCAAAACCTTAAGAAGACTTTCAGTTCGGGGATCCCTAAAGCCCATTTCAAATCCGCACTATTGTTTTGGGATATTGGGTGTGAGTGTATGTGTATGTGTGTGCACATGAGCGTGTGCACACATATGTGTTTCTCTAACAGAAGTGAAGTGTTTCATGAATTATATGTCAAAACTTGAGAAATAGGCACAATGGGCTTAAAGGTCAATAGGACAATGTCAAGAATTTTCCTAAGAACGTTCTCAAAGAAGGGACTTTTTATTTTATTTTATTTTATTTTTTTAGGTCTCTCCATGTTTCTCAGGAAGATGCCTTCTTATTTTATATTTTATTTATATTCCTGGTTTAACTTCAAATTGAAATGGTATTCTTCCTCTTAAAAGTCTTTCCTTCAGTGGCTTTCTTAGCACTGTGGATATCTCCTCTTTAAGAGCCAAGAATCATGCCTTTTCACAATCACTAAGGAAGCTTAACTCCTCATGGTGATTCCCGTCATTGCAAATTTGAAGCAAGTACAAATACTTTCCTCATTTGTTTTTTCTTTGACAGGACTTTTGCAGTGCTGGGGATGGAGCCCAGGACCTGGTGCATTCTAGGCAAAAGCTCTACTCCTGAGCTCTACCCTCAGCCCACAGTCTTTGCTCTGGAAGGTACTTGGTGTTTGCCACTAAACCTGAATGAGCTTTTTGGGACACCATACAAAACAGTGTACCCTCCAAGCCAGGCCGACTCAGGCTTTAAATGTTGATTTTTTCATATACCTTAGCATGCTTCAGGTCTCAGGACCTCCATTTCCTCATCTGTTAAATGTTTGGTGCCAATCATCAATTTATTTCTCTAACCCAAGTTCAGCTAAAATGCCTTAACTTCATAATTATTTATAGATTTGTTTTAAAAAATTGGCATATGGTAGCCAAGTCTAAGACATGTATTTATCAGTAGCCTAGGCAGCTTTTACTACCTGTCCTCTATCTAGGTCTGAAGCTATAGTTTTCAAAAAAATACTGTTCCCAAAGAAAAGCAATTGCAGGGTTCCTCCTCTGTAGCCTGCCCAAACCAAGCCAAAGGCACTGACTGTTTCCTTCCTACACTTTGCAGAAATTGGTCTCCTCTGTTTGATTTTAAGTCATGAGTCTGGATCGCAGTGAGCGGTACACTCTGCTTAATGAATCATTAGTAGAACAGAGAAAAGAACAGACTCAATTACATGCTGAGTTGGTTAACCAGCCTTTCCCTGAACATTGCCCTGCTCCAACCTACGCTGAAACAGGGAGGCTTTTGTATAGCAACTACTCCCTCGCCAGTAGTTCTGTCTGTTGAACCTAAGACCCAGATTCTACATTCTTGATTGATTTTAATCTGAGTTGGCAGCCTTCTTAAGTACAGTAGCCATCTGCAACCAGGAATAATGAGGTCTTTGTTCAACTAGTATAGCTGCTGGGCTCCCTGCTTCGTTTTTTCCATTTTCCATCCCTTTGATCACATGTTCCACTGCCAGTAGGTGTCAAACTCCAAGTGGTGGCCCTTCAGGGTCGAGTTCTTGGGGCTTGCTGGTTAGATGATAAGTCCAAGTGGTAAGGAAAAAAAGAGTGAGGGACAAACAGATAAGCAGATGGACAAGTAATCAGGAGATCAGTGCTACCTCCCCTCCTGTGAATACAGAAGCTCTCTGATTGAGCTATGTTCTCTCATGCCTCAGTGAATTTGAAGACCTGTGGTAACCTTTTGTTGCCTTCAGAACATCGTAGGACTTTCAACTCTTCAGTGAGACCTCCTTGATATTCCCTACATCATGGCCCCTCTAATGACAAAGAATCATCTGTCTGTTCCTGGTAGTCCAGAGGATCTTTACAAGTAGGGACCATGTCTTTTCATTTCCTTCATCTCAGAGACCTAACACAGTGCCTAGAATATAAAGTTTGCTCAATAAGTCTTAGTTGGTTGACCGGATGAAGCCCAAGCTTGATTTATGACAAAAATAACTACTGAGCACCTGTAACATGCCAGAGGAGCCAGGCAATCAAAAATAAACACATAAATATGTGAGAAGTGTCAAGGCATGAGAGGAGGGGAATAACATTGGGAAACACATGATAAGCAAATCAATAGGTCAGAAGGTGATAAACAGAGCAATGGCAGAGAGGGACCACAGGGGTTTCTAGTTTGGATAGAGTGGCCAGGGAAAGCCTGTGATATTTGAGCAAAGTGACATTTGAGCACAGACATGAAAAAGTAAGGGCTAAAGTGTGGGCCATAAGCTTTCCACATAGAGGGAACAGAGGGTACTCAGTCCTGAGAGCTTAGTGGGAGGAAGCCTGGCAGTTTTGAAATAAGGAATTGGAAGGAAACTACTGGGGCTGGCGAAGAGCAAAGAGGAGAGTGGTGGGAGGTGAGATCAGAAAAAAAGAAGGCACAGATGAGAGATGCAGCACCTAGTGGCTGTGAGGATGGCTTTGGGCCCAGGAGACTATGATAAGCAATCAGAGAAAAATTACAAAGGAGCCCCCGAATGCATATAGTTGGAAAATAGGAGAAATGTGGAGGAAGGGAGGAGGGAATTCTGATTCAGAAAAAGAAGGTGATACCAAAAATAACAGTCGAATATACTTGATGTTATTCCAGGTAAGGGATTGCAATATTCAAAGAATGATTTACAAGCACCCACACAGGAAATTAGTGAGTTGTAGGAGCTGGCACAGTGGGATCACAAAGAACAGCACATGGTGCCATTAGACTTCCTTTTATCTGTACCTTCAGTAATGGTGTTAGGCTGATTGATCAAAGTAAGATGGTACAAATAGTGTTACAGAGATTTCTGCAAAGCATTTGGCAAGGTCTTGGTATTCTTGTGGACAGGATGGACAAACACTGTGCATAAAGATGACTTTGTTCTTTTTCTTCATTCTTTTTATTGTGGTAAAATACCCATAACACATAATATGAAATTTGTCATTGTAATGATTTTAAAGAGTACAATTCAAGGACTAGGGATGTAGGGGATGTAGTTTAGTAGTAAAGCACTTGCCTCACTTGCTTGAGGTCTTAGATTCAATCCTCAATGCCATAGAAATAAATAAACAAATAAGAAAATGTACAATTCAGTGGTAGTTAAGTACATTCACAATGTTGTAAAACTGTCACCACCATCTAGTTCCAGAACCTTTTCATCACCCCATTAGCAGTCACTCTCCATTCTCCACTTCCCTCTGGTCCCTGCTAATCTGCTTTCTGTTTCTATGGGTTTGCCTATTCTAGACATTTTCATATAGATGGAATTATATTATACGTGACCTTTGTTTATCTGGCTTCTTTCACTTAGTGGAATGTTTTTAAAATTCATAGTGTATATCAGTACTTCTCTCTTCTTTGTGGCTAAATAATATTCCGTTGTATGGATACTCCACAATGTGTTCATTCATCCATTCATTTGTTGAGGGACATTTAGGTTGTTTTCACCTTTTGGCTGTTGTAAATAATACCACTATTAATATTTGTGTTTAAGGTTTTGTTTGACTGTTTAATTTTTTATTTTTAAATTTTTTGGTACAATGGATTGAACCCAGGAGTGCTTTATCACTGAACCACATCCCCAGCCCTTCTTTTACTTTGAGAGAGGGCCTCATTAAGTTGCTGAAGGCCTCACTAAATTGTTGAGGCTGGCCTCCAATTTGTAATTCTCCTGTCTCAAATCTCCTGAGCCTCTGGGATTACAGGTGTGTACCACGGCACCTGGCTAATTGTCTGTTTTTAATTATTTGGGGTAGATACCTAGGAGTGGAATTTCTGGGTCATATGGTAATTCTATGTTTATCCTTTTGAGGAACTAACAAACTCTTTTTCTACAGTAGCTATGCCACTTTACATGGACTAGAAGAAGTGCCCTGTCTGTCCTATAACTATGGGAAATCAGGCTGGTCAGAGGAAGAGCCTCCTGTTGGAAGCCCACCAGGGGAGTTGACTTCCTAGGACTCATTCAGCCTGAAGACCTTGCAGATCTTCTTCCAGCAGCCCATTAACTACAAGTTTTCTTTTGGGGACAGAAATTAGTTGGATTTTAATAGGGTTAAATGAGAGATGGGAGAAGACACTGTGTTAACAGGCAGCCTCCAAACAGTAATACAGACCCAATCATGCAGCTCTGCAGAGCACTCTTCATACACACGTAGGTGAGGAAACCTGAGACAAAAATCCCAGGAGGTGACTAGGAACCACTTGGCTGTTTTTCCAGGTTTTGTAGGGACTGCTTGATTTGCCTGGGGTGATGACCAGGCTTGCACACACTCCTCCCTCAGCTATGTGGATTTCCAACACTCTCTTGGCACTTCTGCCTCATTCTTACATTTTCTTTTCTCCTCCTCTTCCCCCTCCTCCTCCTCCTCCTCCTCTTCAGTACTGGCTTGGAACCCAGGGGTGCTCTACCACTGAGCGGCATCTCCAACCCTTTTTATTTTATTTTTAAAATTTTTTATTTTGAGATAGGCTCTTGTTAAGTTGCTGAGGCTAACCTTGAATTTGCTGCCCTCCTGCCTCAGCCTCCTAAATCCCTGGAATTACAGGCATGTGCCACCATGCCTGGCTCCTTTTGCTATTTTGTTTATTTATTTATTTATTTGGTACCAGGCATTGACCATAGGGGTGCTTAGCCACTGAGCCACATCCCCAGCCTTTTTATTTTTTGTTTTGAGACAGGATCTCTCTAAGTTGCTGAGGGTGACTTTGAACTCTGATCCTCCTGCCTCAGCCTCCCGAGCTACTGGGATTACAAGCATGTGCCACTGTGCCTGGCACCTTTTTCTATTTTAAAGAACACTTGTGGCTATATCAGGCTCACCCAATAATCCAGGATAGTTTCTCTATTTTAAAATCAGTTGATTAGCATCTTTAACCCAAGTCCTTCTAATTTATTTGTTTATTTTCTTTTCTTGGTACTGGGGACTGTTCCCAGGGCTGCTTAAATATTGAGCCACATTCTTTACTCATTTTAGTCATTTACAGAAAGGGTCTCCCTGAGTTGTTTAGGGCTTCGCTAGGTTGCTGAGACTAGCCTTGAACTTGTGATCCTCCTGCCTCAGCCTCCTGAGCTACTGGGATTACAGGGGTGCACCACCATGCCCAGCCAAGTTCTTCTAATTTCTTTTTTTTTTTTTTAAGAAAGAGGAGAGGGAGAGAGAGAGAGAGAGATTTTTTTTTAATATTTATTTTTCAGTTCTCGGCAGACACAACATCTTTGTTTGTATGTGGTGCTGAGGATCGAACCCGGGCCGCACGCATGCCAGGCGAGCGCGCTACCGCTTGAGCCACATCCCCAGCCCCAGTTCTTCTAATTTCTTATGCCACACTTCCAGTTTGGGTGTCCCTTGCTCCCTCCCAACTTCTCTATAAGTCTGGGCAAGCAGATTCCTTCCTTCTTCTGGAGCCAACCTCCTTTGTACTTCTAATAGACATTATTAGACTCCCAAACACTGATCTATGGAAAGAAAAGAACTGAGGTGGGGACAAATACAATGCAAGTATGATATTATCTGCCATACGTTCCATTGACCCTCTACATCTAAGTTTACTCAACAAACATGATTTCAACTTGATTATGTATTGTTTATAGTATTTGTCCCTGTCCAAAGATTTAATAACTGGTTCTGAACATGGGGCAAATATAACAACCTAATGTTATTGTCTTTTGCAAAGACAGAGTTCACCTGGAGGTAGACTACATCTTCATTGTGATTGTTGGCAAGTCAACTGGCTGAGTTGGAATGACCAGTGAGTGGGTAGTCATAAGGCTTTTGCCCAAATACTGCAGAATTCCTGGAACAGGCTCTCTGCAATGAAAGAAAAACATGAGAAAATAAAGCTGCCCGTAATTCCACCCCCTGGATCTTTCTCAGCAATTTAGAGATTCTTTCAAGCCTGAAAGATGATAAAGGTGGTGTGGGAGGCAGAATAATGTCCCTGTCCGAAGTTATCTATGTCCTAATGCCTAGAACATCTGAATATGTTACTTTATGTGGCATAGAAGAATTCATGGTCAGTGGAAGGCCTTGGTGAGGTGAGTATCATCCTAATCTTGGATGGGAACTGCCTGGTGTCTCCATACAGCATTCATCCTTCTTGGCTATAAATCTTGAAGTCATTCCTATGAGATAGCCTGTTGCCTAGGCTCCCTGAGGGGGGAACAGGGTGGTCCAGCAGACCATCTGTTTTTTTTTTTTTTTTTTTTTGAGGTGGCAAACTGATCCAGTTTTCACATGACACCAGAGTGGGGTATGCCAGATTCAGAATCAGCATTTTTAAAGATTGCAGCAAGCCAGAAAGATGAGTAAAATCTAGCTGGATGACATTGTGATGTCTTTCTCTCTTCCTTTCTTCTCTTCTTTTGTGAACATGTCTAAATACTCCAATAGCATAAATTTAGAGTGGATGAGATTGGTCACCTGTCAAAAAAAATTCAAAGGTTTTCTAGTCCAGTTGGTACATTAATATAAGTATTAGGGATGAATTTTAAGGACTTCGTTTTTCCTTCCAAGAGTGATAAAAAGCTAGAAAGAATCAATTCCTATTTAGGAAAAATCAACATGAAAATAGCTACTGGTGCCTTTTTTTTTTCTTCAGTGCTGAAGATCAAAACTAGGGCCTTGTGCATGCTAGGCAAGTACCCTGCCACTGAGCTACAACTCCAGCCCTTGTTACTGGTGCTATTAACAAGAGTTCAGGGTCTACCCAAGTAGTAATAAACCTATGAATGCATTAAAGGGACTTGGATTTATTTCCAACCTCCCATAGCAGAAGAATGCTAAAATTTTAGCAATATATCTTCTTATATATCAGCAAATTTAAAAGCCACTGGTTATCAAACATTTAGCTTGATGTACTACTTGATCTCTTTTACTCTTTGGAGCAGCCTTCACTAAGAACTCTCCCTTTTAAATGCCATATGTCATTCAATTAATGAATGTAGTATGCGAGTAGGGGTGGGAATAGAAAAAGTTCCAAATCAGAAACCATATTAATCCAGGGTTAACTTCCCCACCACAAATTTTTTAAAACTTCAAAATCCATCAACATGCTTATATAATATTTTTCATCTTCAATATCATGAGAGCACCAGAGAACAAGCCAATTACTTTCTAAAAAATTTATGAAAAAGTAAATCATGGAATTACATTCAATTTTTAACTATGTATGATATTTATGAGTCTACAAATTGCAAATGAAAAAGGTAATAAAAGTGATTTGTTTCCAACTTGGAATCTGCTTTTGCAAAGTCTTATTCACCGCATTTTTTTCCTTGGGCCCTGAATAGTTAGCATCATACTTATAGATTTTCAGATACAGAATGCCTCCTAAGGCTTAAGTTTTCACAACTGACTTTAATTTTGACAGTTTTAACTGATATCCAACCATCTAAACTGCTAGCCTGGCTCAGAAAAAAAAATATCTGCTTAAAGTGACCTTTGAATATCTGTACCACCTTTCTAATTCTGACATCCACCATTTATGCCATTTGCATGATTTCAACTTAAATATTTTGGCTTACAGTTTTCCTTCAACATGCAAATAGTAGTAGAAAAAATGGAGCTGGTAAAACACCCAAGAATATTATAATTTCCAAGTCTTGAAAGAAAACTCATCTAAACATTATAGCAGGCAGGGATTTAAAATAATATTTGCTGCTTGAAAACATGAACAAGTATTCTGTGTAACATAGTAGTGTTTGAACTTAACTGGTTATTTAAAACTTTTTAAAAACAAAAATTCTTATATCAACAACATATTTCTATCCCAACAAGAGGGAAAGCAGGAGTCTTTCAGAAACTCAGGGAAAAGTTTAGATGATATATCTAGAGAAGATAACACATACAATGTTCAAGTCAGTATGGGGCTTTTGGGTGATTCTGAAAGAAATAGAGTCTCAAAGAGTCCTCAGTTAGGAAATACCAAAATTGCCCTCTGTTATGGTTTGGATATGAAGTCCCCCCCCCCCCCCAAGAAGCTCCTGTGTTAATACAGGAATGTTCAGAGGTGCAATAACTGGATTGTGAGAGCTGTAACCCAATCAGTCTATTCTAGTTTGATTGGACTGACTGGGTGGTAACTGTAGATAAGTGGAGCCAGGCTGGTGGAGGTGGGTCACTGGGGACATGCCCGGGAAAGATTCATCTTCCCAGTGGCCCCTTCTCCTTGTCCTCTCTGCTTCCTGGCACCATGAATGGAGCAGCACTCTTCTTCTACCATGCCCTTCTATCATGATGTTCTGCCTCACTGGGGCCCAGAGCAATGGAGTTGTCTAACCATGGACTAAATCTCTGAAACTGTGAGCTCAAAATAAACTTTCCTCCTCTAAGTTGTTATTCTCAGGTACTTTGGTCACAGCAATGAAAAGCTGACAAACATATCCACTCTGTGAATCTCAGTAGCACACATTGCAAACCTGTTTTTTTTGTTTTTCTCTTGAAGTTGCTTGCCAACCACAATGTTGGTATTTGTTAAATTATAAAAAGAAGAACAAATGAGGGCAATATTCCTAATAAACACTTTTGGAGTGCTGAATAACAATCACCATTTTTAGTTAAAAATCTGCCTTAAAGATGTGAGCACATTTTAACTTTTTCCCAAAAGACTGATTTCCATCCACAACCCAAAGACCAATGGCAAAGATGAACAGTCTCAAAGAAAAATATTGAAAAGATCATTACATCTTCCCACTTCACCCAGAAAATGTCACATTAATTAGCACCAGGAAATAGATGAATGTGTGTGTGTGTACCTATCCTTAGGCCTGCAGTAGTAATTAGAGTCATGATCTAGAACACTGCCACAGTTTTAATTACTATGTGAACATCTCCATATCATCATTATTATTATCATCAGGAATGAAAATGTTAGGCTACAGACCAAGCCCAACCCTCTGATCTCCCCATCTGTACACAGAATGTTCCAGTACAAGTGGACTAATGGCTAAATCAAAAATTGTTTATTTTAGAAACAATGGCTGCACTGAGGAGGTCTGTGATGCAGTCACTAGCAAATCCAGCGTCTCTCTGGGTGTGCCACTAATTCTTTTTTTCAGCACACCTGCTCCCTACTCTTCCAATTTCTGGGTTTTTTTTTGTTGTTGTTGTTGTTGTTTTGGCACCAGGGATTGAACACAAGGGTACTTAACCACTGAGCCACATCCTCAGTCCTTTTTAATTTACTTATTTATTTTGAGACAGGTTCTCACTAGCTAGGTTGGTTACAACCTCACTAAGTTGCTGAGGCTGGCTTCCGACCTGCTGTCTCAGCCCCTGGCCCCCACTCCCCAACCCCCGTTGGGGTTACAGGTTTGCGCCACCATGACTGGCTCCAATTCTTTAATGTGCCTAAATGCCTACCAGTTTGGCTTGTATACCATTCTGTTAAATGAACCTGGAAGAAATGGCCACAAGGAGTGTTCCAGATGTGGCTTCTTTGTCTGGCCTGCCTTCTCCCTCAGTCAGAAATCAGGATGGGGGGCTGGGGATGTGGCTCAAGCGGTAGCGCGCTCGTCTGGCATGCGTGCGGCCCGGGTTCGATCCTCAGCACCACATACCAACAAAGATGTTGTGTCCGCCGAGAACTAAAAAATAAATATTAAAAATTCTCTCTCTCCTCTCTCACTCTCTCTTTAAAAAAAAAAAAAAAAAAAAAAAAAAAAGAAATCAGGATGGGCACTTTTCCCTTTGTTCATTTTGTTTTCCCCTCAAGAGCAGTTTCCCCCTTTTCGCTGCCATATTCTATCAGGAAACACCCAGCTTTGCATCTACTTTGTCATTACTGGTGTGAGCCAATCCTGACCCCAAGAAATGACTGAAATGTGGGTTTTAAAAAAAGTTAGAGACCAATGGAATAAGAGGGGAAAAATATCTGGAAGATCAAGACTTCCTTTGTGGATGCTATTGTTCAGACATTTTAAGGATTCATCCAAATTTTCTTTCAACAAATGTAACACTAAAAGTAAATATTAAACTAAAAGAACCTTAACTACATGGTTAATATGGTACTCTCTAATATAAACAATCTTGTTTTTTAAGGAAATGCTTTAAAATTCCTTAAAATACAAATACTGGAAATCTAACTAATAGTCAAAGAACCCAAATTGTAGAGAAAAGATTGCAATTTACCAAGAAGGGCCCCTACTGTGTGTGCAGAAACATGTAAGGTGACCATCTCTGACTTGGTGCAGATGGGACAATAATAGCTTAAATCAAATTCTTCTACTGCAGGATTATCCATTTCATTAGGGATTTGAACTCAGAGAGAGTGCTTCACATTTGTGCTCATTCTTATTCTCAAAATAATAATATCCTTTCTTTGAGTCAATTTTATTTAAAGTTCTCTAAAGCTAAGACTGCTCTAAGCTATAATACCCAGCACAGTCTTTTGTATATTACAAAGAAATGGCAAAATATATTATTTTTTATGATGCAACCCCAATGATCTCTCCTTTCTATTTCATCTTTATTTAAATTGTAGTAGGACAGAAAAAAATTGAATTTCTCTGTCATCCCTAGTCTGTTTCTCATGTTGAATTGTTTTTTCCTCAGTGAAAGTGTTTGCACAACACACGCTTTTAGCATATAATTTTAAATAATGAAGCATGAATGGCTATTCATGATAAAACTTGAAAAAAAACCCACCTGACATTGTTGCATTAATTGCTCCAGCATTCTCGGTATAAACAACAGAATTATTTCTAATATTTCCTTCAGTGAACTATTTTTCTTGTGAAGAATCCACTAACAGAGTCGACAGAGTACAAGTATACGGGAAAAATCAATCTATGCCTCTCTTTGTTATGATAACAGTATACATTTCTCTCAAGAAATTCAAGCTTACTGCATCCGTCCTAAAACCCTCTTGTGATGATGTTAGAAAAATATTACTCTCCTTTATTGATCAAAATGATAGTGTGTGAAATCTCCTTGTAAGCTATTAAGTACAATTCATATACAAATTAGTGTCATTGTTAGATTACTGCTTATTTCTGAGGCCCAAATGAAATACCTGGAGGTTGTTCTAGTTTGGTTCCTACAAAGTAGTCCCTGAGATGAGGATTTGGATACAGAGACTTAGCTGAGGAGGTGATCCCAAGAAACCTAAATGAGGAAGTGGGGAGCATTAGGTGAGGAAGGGAGTCACCAAAATGAGGAGTTATTGAGTAAACATAACCACAGGCAAATGAAGCGCAGAACCAAGATGTTTCCAAATTGACCTGCTGAGGTCTAGAAAGCTGAAGCATTTAGCTGCTGACTTCTGTCTCGAATTGGGTAAGAGCTGCCCAGGTTCCCTGTGCACAGGCTGAGACAGCTCTGAAAGTGCTGGAGAAAGTCCTTGGCAGAGATGCTCTGGTGGTTGCTTGAGGTGAGGGACCGTCTGCATGTTCAGGGCTGTCTTCTCCAGTAGCTGAAGATAAACCTTGGGGTGGGTAAAGGGCATAGGGGGCTGGGCATTTGTGGGATGTGCTAAGTCAATCATCACATACAGGCTCACTAGCAAAGCTAAAAGTAGATTTCTGGGGTCGGATTTATACTGTCTTAGCCTAGGCCTATTATAAACACTGTACACGAGTGTAGCATCCAGGCGAAATTACCCTGATTTTCCTTTAATACTGTGTATTGGTGTCTCTATTAGCTATTTTTAGATTTCAGGATTGAAGTACTGCCCAGTCTCTGCTGTTGTTATGAAATTTATTCCTATGGTTTGAGAGGCAGCACATTCTAGTATTCTAACCTTGGATTTTCATTAGAAACATTCAAAAGCTTTGAAGGTAAATACTGATTCCCCAGACCCCAACCATTTAAAATAGGATATCTAGAATACCAGGTGGGCAGTGCACACCTGTAATCAGAGCGACTTGGGAGGCTGAGGTGCAAGATTGCACGTTCAAGGCCAGCCTCAGCAACTTAGCCAGACCCTCAAAATAAAATATAAAAATATGAATAAAATAAAATATAAAAAGGGCTGAGGGTGTAATTCAGTGGTAGAGTGTTTGCCTAGCATGCTCAAGGCCCTGGGTTCAACCCCCAGTATATGGTGGGATTGGGGAATCTCTGGGATCAAGGCCAAGGTAGTGTGTGTATGTGTGTGTGTGTGTGTGTGTGTGTGTGTGTGTGTGTGTGTGTGTGTTTAATTCTCCAAATAACTCTTGTGTGCATCAAGAATTGAAATCATTAGCTAACGAGGAGAGTATAACTTGGGAAAAACTTTTGAGATCAGACAGCCTTGGATAGAGATTTTTGTGACTCTATTAAACAGCTGCGTAACTGTCTGTAAGAGGCAGTTTTCTGAAGCTCAGTTTCCTCATTGATAAAATAGGGTTACAATATCTATATCACAGAAGTATCTGAAAAGTAAATGGAGGAAGAAAGAAAGAAGAAAAAAGAGAAAGAAAGGAAGAAGAAATAAAAATAGAAAGAAATTGTACTCTCATACTAAGCACATAGTTGGAGCCCAACACTGGCCAACTTGCTCTGAATATTGCTATTGTGTGTCCAATACACTGGGAGATGAAAATTAAATTTTCACATGTAGGTGGAGAGGACAAATGGAGGAGGACAGGATGGGATTGTTATACTGTCAGAACTTAATGAAAAAAAATATAACAAGAGAACCAACAAGAGGCTGAAATGGAAACAAAAAACCTGCTAACTGGCTAAAATACAACTGTGCAAAGGCTTCCTCCGAAATGGATTTATGATAGCATGAGAGTCAGGCCCTGCCAAAGGTAAGTAGAAACTGCAAGGTCAGGCCTTACCCTCATGGAGTATCTATGTGGAACTGAAATTCCAATTGGAAATACCTTCAAGTATAAGTAAGCGATTTGCCAGTGAGCCTTTACAACAGCAAGTTAGGCTAAGTACCCTTCTCTGGGTTTCATGAGTCACCTTTCGATTAGCATTCAATATAGTCACCATCACTACTTATGTATTCACTATAGGACTGTGATTTTCCTTTGAGCAGGATGGTGTTCATTCATCATCAATATCTGGTACACAATAAGTTCGGCAATTATCAAATTTTGAGGTTGTCTGCCAACAAGTGGCAGCCTTAATCCCTTCCTCTTTGTTTCATAAATGCTGACTTTGTCCAATTAGGAAAGAGTCTAACATCAGGGGAGAAAGAGAATTCTACACCCATTTTGCTTCCATAAAAAATGCTAGTTCTAGCCAGGTGTTGGGGTACATGCTTGTAATTCCAGCAACTCCAAAGGCAGAGGCAGGAAGCTCTCAAGTTCAAGGCCAGCCTCAGCAACTTATGAGCTCCTCAGCATCTTCTTAGTGAGATCCTGTCTCAAAATTAAAAATAAGAAAGACTGAGGACATAGCTCTGTGGTAAAGTGCCCCTGTGTTCAATCCCCAGTACCAAAAAAAAGAAGAAGAAGAAGTAGTGTTGGTGAGGGTGTGGAGAAGAGGGAACTGTTATACATTGTAGGTAGGAATGTAGGTTGGTACAGCCACTGTGGAAAACAGTGTAGAAATTCCTAAGAAATTAAAAATAAAACTACCATATGATCTCACAGTAGGGAAACAAAGCACGCTGCTCATAGAGATATGTGCATTATGTATATACACATGATAGAATATTATTTGGTCTTAAAAAATCTTGCTATTTACAACAACATGAATGAAACTAGGGGACATTATGCTAAGTAAAGTAAACCAAACATAGAATGAAAAATATCACACAATGTCACTGATATGTGGAATCCAAAAATCAAATTGAATACATAGAAATGCAGCAGAGAAGGGTAGTTTTGGGGGGTGAGGGAAATAGGAAGATGTAGATTAAAGGGTACAAAACTTATAATTATGTAGGGTTAATAAATCTAGAGAGCTAATGTATAATCTGAGGACTCTAGTTAATAATATTATAATATTGTATACTGGAAATTTGCCAAGAGAACATATTTTAGGATCAAACCTAGGGTCTCATGCATGCTATGCAAGTGCCCTGTCACTGAACTATATCTCCAATGCAGATTTTAGGTACTCTTGCAAAAACAAAAACACCCAAAGATAAATGTATGTGATGATAGATGTGATAATTTACTTGACTATAGTAATCACTTCATTTATATATATATATATATATATATATATATATATATATATATATATATTATACACACACACAATGTTCTGCACCTTAAATATATGGAATAAAAATAGATTTTAGAAAAAACGCTAGTAACTGGGTGTGGTGGTACATGCCTATAATCCCAGCAGCTTGGAAGGCTGAGGCAGGAGGACTGCAAGTTCAAGGTAAGTCTCATCAACTTAATGAGGCCCCCAAGCAACTTTTTAATGAGATCCTGTCTCAAAATTAAAAATAAGAAGTATTGGAAACATAGCTCAGTGGTAAAATGCCCCTGCTAGTGTTAAAGGGTGACCATATTATATAGGAAGGTAAAGTGTCACAAATAAAAGGAGGTAGGGTCCCCACTGCTGGACTTAATCAGTTATGTGAGCCTATTCTATTCGAGTTGGCTTTATTCCATATAGCTAGTAATCCAAAGTTTATGACTATATATAGTTGTATTTTGCACAAAAGAATAATGAGTGAATTATCTTTAGATAAGCTGGATAATAATTAAGTCTCTGAGCATCAATCACCTTCTTAGTTGGAACTCTTCATAGCACATAGCAAAGGAAAGAAAAAAATGTTAAGTAAAAAATAAAAGGATATGTTGGAAAGATCTTGGGATAACTCAGTGCACACTATCTCAGCAGGACAGTGATGTGATTGGTAGATAGATGCCCATAGACACAATTAAAGGAACATGTTTTCTCTGATAGCAAAAAAACAGAAACGTAGCTGCATCCAACAGTCTCACAAAGCTGGGCGTGATACACCTGGAATCCTTGAGTCTTCAGAGAGCCTCAAGATGGTGAGCGTACAGTGAGAATTTTGCAGGATAAATGAAGTACTCACTCTCAGAATTTTTCTAGTTTCTTAGCTCCTTTCAACATACCAAAGAGCCTGGCTACCTGTTTGGCTACTCTCCAGATATAAAAAAAGGACCTACAGGGGCTGGGGATGTGGCTCAAGCGGTAGCACGCTCGTCTGGCGTGCGTGCGGCCCGGGTTCGATCCTCAGCACCACATACAAACAACGATGTTGTGTCCGCCAATAACTAAAAAATAAATATTAAAAAAAAAAGGACCTACAATAACCCAATCATATTCCACGTGTTTGCCACGAGACTGGTGAGATTCAAGGTTAATTTATCACAAGTTTCTGGGTTTGAGCCTTCAGACCTGCCTGACGTCCATTCCACACTCCTAGAAGAATCGACAAACCCAGACTTGGAGAGGCAAGAGATAGGGTTACCCTGGAAACCTCAGGGACAAGATGTGGATCCCTCTGTCCTCAAGACTCTGCTTACTTCCCATCTCTGCTTCTCTCTACAGGAGCCAGCCAGGATACTGAAACTTTGATTGACATGCAACTCAAGAGCTCCATCCTCCTGGCATAGACACAAGAAAAGAGAGTTCCCTTCCCTTAGGACTGAGTTAAAAATGTCCAGGGCAGGCCTCTGACAGAACAGGCCTGGATCATGTAGGCTCACATGGGGGCGGGGGAATGAGGCTTGGGGAAGGTTATTGTGATTAGCTGTCATTAATTCCACATAGTAGGAGCGGTAAAGATGTGTCTTCTATGAGAAAGAGTGGGCTGTTCTCAAAAGGCGGGGAGGCAGCCATGTAAAATCAGTAGATCTGTCTATAACACTAAGTGGTAAACCTTCAGAATCCAAATAACCTTCATCACTGAAACCAGTGACCCTGGTAAGGAAGAGATATCGTCCCCGAGGAGCCTTGTTTCTTAAAGAATGGTGGCAGATGCAGTTGGTTCATAACAAATATGGCTCTGCTCCTGCACTTGAGAACACAGGGTGGTTGTATGGTTCCATTCTTGTGAAATGCCCAGAAGAGGGTCTTTCTTTATAGAGACAGAAAGTAGGTGAGTGGTTGCCAGGGGCTGGAGAGCTGGAGGACTGGTGGGCGAAGAGTGTGACAGCTAAAGGATATGAGTACAATGAGTCCATTTTTTCATTGTCATTACAAAATACCTGAAGGTGGGCAGTATATAAAGATAAAAGTTTTTTCAGCTCACTGTTTTGGAGGCTGAAAGCCCAAGATTGGTTGGTCCCATCTGTTCAGCCTCTGTTGAGGGCTTCATAGCAGATAGCATCAGGGTAGGAGTATATGTCAGTGCCATCACTTGATGAGACAGGAAGTCAGAGATATGGGCAGGGGCCAGGCTTGCTTTTTTGTAACAAGTCACTCTCTTAAGAACTAACTGAGGTCCCAGGAGAATGACCTCAATCTCTTCTGAGGTTGTGACCTAATCACCTTCCACTAGACCTTACCACTTAAAGGTTCTGCCATATCAGCACCACTATACTGAAGACAGAGTCTCCATCACACAAATCCTTGAGGGACAAACCACATCCTAATCATAGCAATGGAATATCTTCTGGAGGTGACAAAAATATTCTCAAATTGTGGTAATGGTTGCTCTGTCTGTCTGTTTGTGCCTCTAGAACAGAAAACCACACACTGGGCAATTTTTTTTTTTTTTTTTTTTTTTTTTTTTGGTATTGGGGATTGAACTCATGGGCACTTGACCACTAAGCCACATCCCCAGCCTCATTTTTTATTTTATTTTTATTTTATTTATTTTTATTTTATTTTATTCTCACTGAGTTGCTTAGTACCTTGCTTTTGCTGAGACTGGCATTGAACTCATTCCTCCTGCCTCAGCCTCCCGGGCTGCTGGGATTACAGGCGTGTGCCACCACGCCTGGCAACTGGGAAGTTTTATAAAGAACAGAATTTTATTTTCTCAGGGTTCTGGACACTGGCAAGTCCTGGATTAAGGTGCCAGCAAGTTTGATTGTCTGATGAGAACTGCATACTCCAGAGGGGAGGACAGCTGTGACTTCATGTGGCAGAGGGTGGGGGCAAGTATGTCCAAAATGCTGTATAAAACCCCTTTTATAAGGACTTTAATCCCATTCATGAGGGAGGAACCCTCATGGGCTCTAATCACTTCTTAAATGACCTTCCTCGTCCTCGTCCTCCTCCTCCTCCTCCTCCTCCTCTTCCTCCTCTTCTTTGTGTTCTTCTTCTGTACTGGCAATTGAACCCAGGGTGTGTTACCTATGAGCCATATCTTCAGCCCTTTTTATTTTGAGATGGTGGTCTCACTAAATTGCTAAGGCTGGCCCCAACCTTGTGACCCTCCTGATTCAGCCTCCTGAGTTTCTGGGATTACAGGTGTGCATCACCACACCCAGCCCCACTGCTGAATCCTACCACATTGACCATAAAATTTTAACACCTAAATTTGGGAAGAGATACATTCAAACCATTTCAGTTGCAAAAGTTGGTGGATATACTCAAAAACACTGAATTATACACTTTAAATGGATAAATTGTATGGTATGTAAATTATCTCCATCAAGTTGTTAGTAAAGAAAGAAAGAAGAAAAAAAAAAAACAGAACTGAGTCATTTCCTTGAAAAGAAGTTTAGAAAGGCAGGTGTGGTGGCACATGCCTGTAATCCCAGTGAATCAGGAGGCTGAGGCAGGAAGACTGCAATTTTCAGGCCAGCCTCAGTAATTTACCTAGACTCTGTCTCAAAATAAATGATTTTTTAAAAAGTTGGAAACTTGCAAAATAAGAAAACAGATGAACACTCATTCAGCAAACCAGACACAACAGAAGACAGTGGGTTGGGGACTAGGTCATTCTGTAACTCCGAGCTATTCCAAGTATGAGTCTGTATTTCCTGGGAGCCTGTTAGAAATGCAGATTCTTGGTTCTTACCCCAGACTATCAAATGAGGATCTCTGGGGATCACTAAAGTTTAGGAAGCACTAATTTGAATTGTTGTTGCCTTTAATAAACAATAATGCCTTCCCTAACAGTGTGTAAAGTGCTATTGAAAGTATGGGTCAAGCGAGATGTAAAAGCAGCAATAACTGAATTTTTTTAAAAAAAATGTCACTTCAACAAAGAACCTTAATTCTGCACTTTGAAGATAATGATACCAACATAGCTGGGCTTATTAACAAGCAATGGTTACTCACAGCTAAGGGAGTTTATTTTCTAGAAGCTGCTGAAGCAGTTAACCAAGCTGACATAACTTGAAGCTGCAAGAATTTCCTATATGACCTGCAGGAAAGATGTTTCTATCATTTTTCTCCAGTGAAGATGCTGAAATTGGTGTGAATGCAATGAAAGCTAAGATGCAGGTGGAAATTCAGAGATAGTTTTGTCATCTTGAAAGCCAATTACTTGCTCCAGTGACACATTTCCAGATCCAAGGTTTAAGGACAAATTTTATCTCCTGTGATCATGTGAAGCATTGTGAGTGCAGTACACACATTAGAAATAAAACCAAAGAACAAATTAAAAAAAAAAAATCCGAAGGCTGCTCCTGAAAATATTCAGAATTTTTTTTCTTTAAGCTATGCACAAAACTAAGTTGGTAAGGCTGCTCCAGTGAGATTATACTGTTACTTTTGGCTATGGGAGCAAATGTTGACCTTGGTAAGTTACTATTAGGCAGGAAATTTAGTAAATCCGTAGCAACATCACCAGCAGCAGAAGTCTCTACTCATAGAGTGTTGGCCCAAATGTATCATGTACCTTCTCTGATTTCAACTGAAAGTATATGTCCATTTGGTACAAAGTTGCAAATGTTGTGCAGTGGTTAAAAAGAATACAATGCATTGTTGTTAGGCACCAGCACCCTCACCATCACTGTCACTTATGGTGTACATTAGAACTTATTCTTCCTGTCTAACTGAAACCTTGTAGCCTTTGACCAACATCCCCCTATTTCCCACCACCCCACCCCCAGCTCCTCGTAATCACCCTTCTAGTCCGCCTCTACCAGTACAACTGTTTTTGATTCTGCATATAAGTGAGATCAGGTGGCCTTTGACTTTCTGCCCTAGCTTAATTCATGTAATGTAATATCCTCAAGTCTCATCCATGTTGTCAGAAATGACAGGATTTCCTTTTCTTTTAAGGCTGAATAATATTTTGTAACACACACACACACACATTTTCTTTATCCATTCATCAGTTGATAGACACATGAGTTGATGCCATGCCTTGGCTATTGTGGATAATAATGCTGAAATGAAGAAAATCATTTTAATGTATCCTTACCAGACCCAGAATGGAAAATGTGCAGTAAGGAAAACTGGTATTCTGCCAACAAAGATGGGAATTGGTCAACCCATTTGGAGAACAATTTAGTATCAGGGATAAAAGTGAAAATGCACATACCCCGTGGCTTCACTTCTATACTCTAAAGGAACTCTGCTCTCTGAACTAGGAGATATCAAAAATGGCCACTGCAATATTATTCAAAGTGGCAGTAAACTGGGATTAAGGATGTAACTCAGGGCCCTGGATTCAATCCCCAGTACCACAAAAACAGACAAAAACAAAACAAAAAATTAAAAAGCAGCAAACTAGAAACAACCCAATGACAGAATAAATGAATAAATAAATGGTGATATTAGTCACACAATAAAATACCTTGGAACAGCAATCATGATTGAGTTAGAATTTCACCTATCAACTAGATGAATCTTACAAGTATACTGTGGAATTAAAAGTCACAGAACATAGACTAAGTTCTATACATGCGAGTGCGCGCGCGTGCGCGCGCGCGTGTGTGTGTGTGTGTGTGTGTGTGTGTGTGTGACTTTCAAATGCAACTCTCAAAATATTCTTATATTCTTTTTTTTTTTTTTTTTGGCATCAGATATTGAACCCATGGGCACTTAAACACTGAGCCACATCCCCAGCCCCTTTTATTTTCTATTTTGAGACAGGGTCTCCCTAAGTTGCTTAGGGCCTGACTGAGTTGCTGAAGCTGGACTCAAATCTGTAATCCTCCTGCCTCAGCCTCCCGAGTTGCTGGGATTACAGGCATGTAACACCATTTCCAGCCTCTCAAAATATTCTTTAGGAATATATATATATATATATATATATATATATATATATATATATATATTGTAAAACCACTAAGAAAATGAGTAATAAAAAAAGAGAAAAATTACCAAATTCAAGGTAGTGGTTGCTGCTGGGGATGACTGGGATGCAATGGTGAACTTAAAAATATTGGTAACAAGTGGTAACAAGCTGGGCGCTGTGGCGCACGCCTGTAATCCCAGCAACTGGGGAGGCTGAGGTGGGAGGATCACAAGTTCAAAGCCAGCCTCAGCAAAAGCAAGGTGCTAAGCAACTCAACTCAGTGAGACCTTGTCTCTAAATAAAATACAAAATGGGGCTGGGGATGTGGCTCAGTGATTGAATGTCCCCGAGTTCAATTCTTGGTATCAAAAAAAAAATATTGGTAACATATCATTTCTTGGAGTTGTCACACCAGATATTTGTTTTATGATTCTGTAAACCTTTTATAGGCAATACAATGTTTTAAATGAGTGAAGTAGTTCATGGTAGATTTTTTGTTTTGTTTTTATAAATATTATTTATAATTCAGTTTTGTTTCATCTTTGCTAACTGTTGATACACCGTTTTAAATTTCACTGGTTAATTTTCATAGAAAAGTGAGCTTCTCTATTTGGCAGCTCTCTAACATAAATTGTTTTCTTCTCATATTGTAGTTTTAGAAACTTTTTAGGGCTGTAGCTCAGTGGTAGAGTGCTTGCCTAGCACATGTGAAGCACTGGGTTCAGTCCTAAGCACCACATAAAAATCAATAAAACAAAGGTATTGTGTTCATCTACAACTAAAAGAATTTTTCAAAAAAAAAAAAAACAACTTTTTAATTAGCCGAGCATGGTGGTGCACACCTGTAATCCCAGTGGCTCAGGAGGCTAAGGCAAGAGAATCATAAGTTCAAAGCCAGCCTCAGCAACTTAGTGAGGCCCTAAGCAACTCAGTGAGACCCTGTCTTTAGATAAAATACAGAATAGGACTGGGGATGTGGCTCAGTGGTTAACCATTTCTGGGTTCAATCCCTAGTACCAAAAAAAAAAAACAAAAAACAAAAACCCAACCAACCATCTAAACAACCAACCAAAAAAAAAAAAAAACCCACCAAACTTTTTAATTAAACAAAGATTATATATGTTCAAGGCATGCATTATGTTGTTTTAATAGACAGTAGAGATAGTAAAAGCTCAGGGAGAGATGAGGCCGGCAGGATTTCCAGAGCAGAGCCCTTCAGAAAGAGATTGGACTTCAGTTGGGCCTTTGAAAGGAGGAACCATCTAATTTTTCAAAGCTGAAAAGAATATTAGTATTCATCTGCCCCACCCCATTCTTTTGCTGATGAAGATATAGACATGTAGGGAAGTACCTTTGTCAAAAAAAAGAGAAGTAGAACTTACTACATTTTCTACACTGTCAGACCAATTGCAAGGTGAAGAATGTGAGTGAAAAATGTAAAAAGGAAAGAAAATTTTAAGAAGAGAGCCCCATGGCCCTACAAATAAGGGGTTATTTTTTTTTTCTCTTTGAGGGGGCTTTGCCTGCCTCTCTGCTGCTCGGTATATGCCTCTACCCGGATTCTAGGGGCCCTGAGTGAGTCATTCAGCTATTTATTGTTGGTCAGACCTGACAGGCAGGGACAAGTGGCTAGGGATTCTTAGTCTTCTCTTCCCTTCTTGACCCTGACAGGTGCTGCCTGCTGTGTGGGGCAGCTAGTTCCAGCTGGAGTACTGTCTGTCACTGTGATTTTGAACTTCTGGGTCCATAGCCCAACATACTGAAGACTATAATCCACCTTTAAAGAGCTACCTCACTTCATCATATAACTCACCTAACAGTGACCTAGTAAGAGAATTACAATTCCCTCTCTCACCTGAACCCCATCTTTTTTTTTTTAATAAAAGGGGAAATGGAGACTCAGAACTTAACTTGCCCAAGGCCAGGTCTTCAAAAATGGCAGATTCCAATGCAGAATTGTCCACTCCAAAGTATGTGCTGTTTTTGCTCTACCTCACTGTTTGTGGACTGTTTTCTTTGTCATTCTGTTTAATTCTGTTCCCCATCATGAATTAGCAGTTCATTCACAGTAACTTATTCATGGTATTAGTGACTCACTGAAAATAAGGTGGCCAGATTAAACACTAAGTAATTATTTGGGGTCTGTTTATACTGAAAAATTGTCATTTATCTGAAATTTAAATTGAACTGGGCATTTTTTTTAATGATTCCGTTTTTATATGTTGACTTTCTATCCTGCAACTTTATTGAATTTGTCACTTCTAACAGCTTTTTTTTTTTTTTTTAGTGGTGGTGCTGAGGATCCAACCTAGAACTTGTACATGCAGGGCAAGCACTCTACCAACTGACTTATATCCCCAGCCCCTGGGCATCTTTTTTTTTTTTTTTTTTTTTTTTATTGTGTCTGGTGAGATTCCCCCTCATAAGGTAAAGAGAAACACATGGAATAAGTTGGCTACTGAGTAGAGGCCCTAATGAAGTCTTCTTAAGTCTCAAATGGGAGTGAGGAATTTGTCCCATCCCTGAACCCCCAAAATGTTGGGCAATGTGGATAAGTATCTTTGGTTCTCCTAACTGGAGGGGTGTTGTGCTACTAGTATCTAGTGTGTAGAGACAGGTCCCCAAACAAAAAATTATGGAGTAAAATGCTAACAGTATTATGGTTAAGAAACCCTGCCTTATAAAACCACACTTATGAACCAGTAAAGAAAATTCTAACTTCAAGTTGCCTTTAAAATCTCTTAGTATATAGTAGATAACATTTTGTTTGTTTGTGTTTTTTTGTTTGTTTGTTTGTTTGTTTTTTAAAGACAGGGTCCAGTTAAGTTCCCAGACTGGCCTCATAATCCTGATCCTCCTGTTTCAGCCTCCCCAGTAGCTGGGATTATAGGTGTGTGCCACTGTGCCTATCTGGAAGGATTTTATTTCTCTTTGTTTTTCTTTCTCTATCTCCCTCCTATCCTTCCTTCCCTCTTTCTTCCTTTCACTATTACCAATTCTTTCAATATAGAGCCTGGCCTTCTATTTCTCAGAAAAAAACGATACCAAAGGTATTTATATATCAGGACTAGTTACTTCGCATCTGTGGATACTGGTGGCAGCACCAGTAGACTCAATTTTAAAACATACTTTAGAAGCACTATGATAGTAGCCTATTGATATCAGATTTGCACCTTTAATTATGCTCATTGAATAACATTCCTCACTTGTACTAGGGGCAGTGGTCTTGGGAAGCAGCCTAGATATTCAGATATTCAGTTGAACTACATGGTGGCCAAAACTGGTTGACTGCTGGCACTTTCCCCTGTTTGATCTGACATGTGCTGTACAGTGACTTCATGCAATGGAGATGCGCTCTAATCCACTTCATGCTTTCAATCACAGGGCCTTTGGTGCTCCCCAAAGTTGCCGTAGCTTTTGTTCCTGGGGTAGAACTTTCACTGAGCAATTGGAAAGACTGTTTTAATTACTCATGAAATTTTTCTTTCAGCTCCTTGCTGTGCTAGCCCTTTTTTACTTAATCTGCATCCATGCATTTCCCTGACATTGCCCATATACAACTTGAATCCCCAGGCATACAAAGTATGCCCAAGCTTTTAATAGCAAGTAAAGTAAATCAACCAATAAAGTGTTCTAACATCAATTTATAGTCTTTAACAATTAGTATCCAGATTTATGGTAGGGTTCTGAGGTAAAAAAAAAAAATGAACAGTAAATTTTAAGTTTCTTTTTTGTCAAGAACCCTAGAGATGGGGGACAAAGAGAAATGTTAACTGTTCTTTGTTTAACAGCCTTGAAAATAAACACTAGTTGCATTTTGGCATGATAGATTTACGAAAAGAAACTTTTTTGTTAAAAAAAATACTAAAGACACCATATACTAAAATGATTAGAATTTTATAGCTGATACCCTACTAATATTTTTAGTTGAACACCATCTGTTTATCTGAAATTAAATTTCTAGCAAATGGTCATGCCAGGAGATGCTGTTTTTATTTTTATGTGCAGCTGAAACACAGAATAATAAAAATCTGCTTGAGTTGAAGAAATATGTTTGTAAAAGGTTTCTTTTTTAATCTGAGTTGGCTGAGAAAATGACTTTTTAATCTACTGGCAGCTGCTTTCATTTGGCTGGTTTTCAGTCTAAATAGTTTATGTTGGAGACAGATCATTTGTTTTATATTTGGATACAGTATAACAAATAGTGCTTTTTGAGCTATGAGGAAGACTCAGATATCATGAATATCTTATTCTCCCTATAATCCTACCTTTGTAATCATTTCTTGTTTCTTTGACGGACACAAGTGGCAAACTGCATACCACCCAGTTGCTGTGTTATTTTTATTCCACTCTAAGAAAATCACATCCTACACATTAATTGGCATTTGTTTACAGGAGGGGGAAAACGACAGGGTTTTGGAGATATGTATGACTCAGTGGAAACACTTCTCGTCACACTGGCTTGCAAATAGAATCACTGTACTTCCTTTGGGTACTATGGGTGATTCCAGTGGGAACCTGGGACTCTTCCCAACTGAGTGTTAATTAAAGAGAGCCACCTCTTGGCTCCATTCTAACTCCAGCAACACTTCAAAATTCTCCAGCCGCCTCTTTAATCAACAACATGTGTTGGGTGTCTACTTTTAGCATGAGGCACTCCAGTTACCACCCTAATTTCAAAGGCAGTGGCAAGAACAGGGTTTTATTGCATGACTTCAAAGTCAAGTCATCTAAACCTACATTAGAGACACCATTAATATCTGCCATTGACGTGAAGTAATTGAAACTTTCCATGTAAAGCATGAATTTCATAGAAGAGAGAGATCTTGCCTTTTCTTTGCATCCCAGTACTTAGTGCACATCATGTTTACTACTTTCTTATTGTTTACACTTTCTTATTGGACAATATTAAATTAACTTTGCATACCAGCTTCTCTGAATATTACTAAAAACCCAATGCATTGCTTTGAAATGTAGAGGCTGGTCTTCAGTGGTAAGCTTCACTCAAAAGTTCAGACTTGGGGTTGGAGTATAGCTCAGTGGTACAAAGCTTGCCTTGAAAAACCAGCCTCTACCTCAGAGCAAAGCCTGTCCAAGGAAGGGACATCACCTTTGTCCTTGCACTCCTAGGCACATTCCCACCCTGCTAAGTGGTTTATCTACAAATAACAGGAGAGATCTGCTGCCCCAGGTGTCCCTGACTCAGTCAGGCTAGGTGGAGACCCATAGTAACCCCCTAGCAGCCACCAATCAGCTTGAGACAGGGAAATACCTGGGATGCCAGATGACCCTCCCAGTGGTTTATGGTGGTTGATAACATATTGGGAAACCATGTAGTTCAGCACGTATACCCCTCTTGGCTTAAACCAATCAGTTCAAACGAATCCCCCTCTTGTAGTAACCAATCACCCCTACCCAACTTGTTCCCGCCAGTGAATATGCTAGTCATGTTTTAGAGTTGTTATTTGATTTTCCCGTGGGGTGTGATGATTTGCTAAGAGATGCTATGATGTATGTGAAGTCCCTGCTTTCTCCAAAGAATGTAAAAAACTGCTACAAACCCTGGACTCGGGGCCTCTCAGCGTCACCAGTTGCTGTGTGTGCGCGCAGAGGACCGAGCTAGCTCGCAATAAACACCTCTTTGCTGTTTACATCGATCTTGGTCTCTGGTGGTCTTTTGGGGGTCCCGAATTCAAGCATAACAGCCTAACATGTACTAGGCCCTGGAGTCCATCCCCAGCAACACTAAATAACATGACAAAAAATTTTAGCTCAAGAAAGTGAAACAATTTTTAGTATTAGTCAACTTGGGCTGCTATAACAAAATGCTATAGGCTAGGTAGCTTAAACCACAGAAATTTTACTTCTCATTGTTCTAGAGCATGGGAAGTGCAAGACCAAGACTTCAGCAGATTTGGTTCCTGGTGAGGGCTCCCTTCATGGCTTACAGACTACCACCTTCTCCTTATGTCTCACATATAGGGATGGGGGAAGTATTATTCTCTTCTTGTAAGACCACAGTTCTATCCAATTAGAACCCAACACTTGTGACCTCATTTCACCTTAATTACCTTCTTAGAGTCCTAACTCCAAATATAGTCATCCCAGAAGTTGGTCCTTCAGTCTATGATTTTTAGAAAACTTTTTTAGAAAAAATCGGGTGGGGGCACAATTCAGTCCATACCAACTGGACTGGTTAAAGAAGGAACTTTAATTTTAGAACCCTCAAATTACTATGAAAAATAAAGAACAATTTGAGTTTCAATATTACCTTTTAATTTGGGGTCTCAAAAAAAGATCGGTTTTTGAATTTTATGTAAAAAATGAAAATACTCTTAACTGATCAGTAGAGTATTAAAAGTCAAGATAGTCATTCCTCCAGAACAGGAAAGTGACTGAAAAGAGGCACAAAGGGGGCTTTTGGGATGCTTCAGGGCTCCATTTCCTGTTTGGATGTTGAATCAAAGGATTTGATCAGTTTGTAAATATTTGCTGAGCTGTTCAAAAATTTGTGTACTTTTCTATATTGTGTTATAGATTAATCAAAAGTTAAAACAAAAAAGAAATAAATCTGAGTGATGTATTTAATACCAGAGATAAACTACTTAATTGTCTTATATTCTCAGCCTAGACAAATAGGCTACTGCTTCTTGTCCTTTCTAGTTAAAAAAGTCACAAGGGGTTAAAATCTAATGAGTTGTAGTATACAAAAACGGACGAGAGCCTTCTTATAATGTTATCTTCCCAAAGGTACAGTCAGAACTGCAGATTAAAATTTCTGGCTGACATTGTTTTGCTGCTGTGTCCCTCAGCCTAGTAGCTTAGCAGTTGGAGGCTAAAAAGCCAGGTTTCCAGGGAGAGGAGAAAGGTTTTCTGGATAAGGAGCAATGTGGATTCCAGGTCAGGGCATCATCCTCAAGAGTGGTAGCCATTTTGAATGAATTGTAAACAGACACTGCCATGAGTTCCAGGAGATTCCAACTGCCCTGGGCAGAGGCTTTGCATCTGTGCAGGCCACAAAGTTGTTTTTCAGAGGAGCTGAAGGGCCAGATAATATGTTTGTGACCCTTGATATTGGTGTCCCTGGATGTTAGTAGAGAGCTTTCTCTTTTATGAATAGTTTCCTACTCAAATTCCATAATGCTAGACTGTGCCCTGTTGTTCCCAGCTCTCCCACTTATATTTTCCTGTTTCATATTGTACTTGAACTTCTAACAGTATGTTAATAGCCATAGCCAGTTGAATATTTCCAAAACCTTTTAAATTTGGGGACTGATAGTGCCACACAGGCACTCATAGGGATATTGGTGTTGTTAACAATTACCTTAATGATAATGTAAAAGAAAAACACATGTACCTCTATTTACCTTTTGTGATTGTTGAGGTATACTTTAAAAATAGCTAGGCTTGGTGGCACATGCCCATAATCCCAGAGGCTTGGCTGAGGCAGGAGGATTGTGAGTTCAAAGCCAGCCTCAGCAAAAGCAAGACACTAAGCAACTCAGTGAGATCCTGTCTCTAAATAAAATACAAAATAGGGTTGGGGTTGCTTAGTGGTTAAGCACCCCTAGGTTCAATCCCTGCTACAAAAAACAAAACACAAGACAAAACAAAAACAAAAAACCTGCATGAAATACTTTAAAAATAAACTTTAGCCAAGCATGGTGGTGCATACCTGTAATCTCAGCTACTCAATAGGAGGATCACAAGTTTGAGTCCAGCCTGGGCAATTTAATGACACCCTGTCTCAAAATTAAATAAAAAAGGTTGGGGATATAACTCGTTCGTAAAACACTTGCCTAGCACATGTAAGGCCCTGGGTTCTATCCCCAGTACTGTAACAGTGGTCCCTTCACCTTCTGAATGTAGCCCTCGTTGCTCTAAAGGCTTATTTTTTTTAAAAAAAATTTTTTTTCTCTCTCTTCTCCCTTCTCCCCCTCCCTAACAAGACTGGGGAGACAAATCTTTTGTTTCCCTAGTTAATTGCCCTTGAACATACCCACTACAGCAAGGAGATGCCTGCTGAGGATCTGGGAAGTGAATAGCTCCCAAATTAACAAGTGAATCCTAATCCCTGAGACCCCCTACCAGAGCACACCTGGAATATAACCTTTGAAGGATTTCTTTAAAACCCCCCTGTCCCTCCAGATCAGGAGAGTCACAGATTTGGGACTGGAGTCCCTTGTGTTTCTCCTTTGCTAACAAAGCAATAAACCTTCCTTTTCCTTTTTCTGAAAACCGTGTCCTCATTATTAGATTGGCATTGATTGGCATTGGGGACAGGGACCGAGCTTTTGGTTATAGTACTATGAATAAATAAACAAATGCATACTCAAATTTTGAAGCTTCTTGCCATGCAGAAAGAAATTATTTTTAAGTTGTTGAGATTGTTGAAATGTTCTGATTTGGTATTTGTGTGTACTGGGAACAAGCCCTCTTAGGGCTTTACTAAATTAATCAACTCTAGACATTCATGATTACTTTAAACACTAGATGTTGGTAAATTTTGATAATCTCTTCACCATTATGCATCCCTTGGCAAAATGTCCTTGAACCATCAGCATTTCCCGACCCAGGAGCTTGTTAGAAATGCAGAATCTCATAGCTGCCCCCTACATTAGATACAGTATAGTTGTCCCTCTTATCTACAGGGAATAGGTTCCAGAACACCCCATGGATACCCAAATCTTTGCATACCAAAATCCGTAGCTCCTCAAGTTCCTTATATAAATGGCATAGTGTTTATATATAACCTAAGCTTTCCCTCCTATACTTTAAATCATCTCTAGATTACTTACAATACCAACTACAATGTAAATGCTATGTATGCATTTGTTGTACTGTATTGTTTAGGAACTAATGACAAGAAAAAAAAGGCTGTGAGTGTTCAGTAGAGATTCAGCCTTTTCTTTTGAATATTTTTTTTTTTTTTAAGAGAGAGTGATAGAGGAGAGAGAGAGAGAGAGAATTTTTAATATTTTTATTTTTTAGTTCTTGGCGGACACAACATCTTTGTTGGTATGTGGTGCTGAGGATCGAACCCGGGCCGCACGCATGCCAGGCGAGCGCGCTACCGCTTGAGCCACATCCCCAGCCCCTTTCGAATATTTTTGATCTAAGGTTGATCTAGTCCACAGATGCAGGGCCCAAGGATCTGGGAGGAAGACCTGTATATAGTAGCAGAATCTGCATTTTAACAAATCAACAAGATCTCCCCCGGGGTGATTCCTACACACATGCAAATGAATCAGCAAGTAGGCGGTGGTAATAATTGAGAGTTCCTCTTCTCAAAACATCCCCCACTGGGCCAGGACTGCCATTATTGAGGATGAATTTCTCTAGTTCTTACTCCTTCTTAGGAAACATCCCTCACCAGCCTTGAGAGGGGAACTCAGCAGGTCATTTTCAATTCCAAGCCTTTATATGAACCCACCCCCAGGGGCTTTCCAACTGGACAGATGGCAGGGAGCCGGTTGACTTGTGGGGTAAAGGTGGGAGTAGGGAGGTGGAGTACAAAGTGCAATATCTTTGGTGAAAGAAAGTAGGGCGACTCTATAACCATGGCACCCTGAGGCCAGGGAGCTGTGCTGCAGGGGTGGACATGAAGTAACAAGATAACAATGACAATAGTCACAATAACTGTTGGTGCAGAGGTTTCTAAGGTGGTTCTGCAATAAGAATAGGGAAGGGGGAGGGTGGATTTTCTTAAAACATATAAATTCTCCAGAGGCAGGGACCCACCTTGGGTTTATTATATCCTAAACTGTAGGGGAGAAACTTGAGATTCTGTATTTTTAACAAATGCCTCAGGATTTGCATCAACTGGCAAGCTTTAACTGCAAGGTAAGCTTGGGTTTGAGCCTGGTGCGCCGTAAATATTATTATCTCCAATGCTCACAATAAGACTAAATGATATTATGGGATGCACTTTGCTAACTGCATTTTCTAATGGAGAAGTTGCACAGCTTGCCCAGTGTTGGGCAGATAGGAGGACTCCTTCCCAGATGTGTGACTCCAGAGTAAAAGGACTCTAAAACCTTCTACTGTATTGCAGGAGTGAAGGGAACTTTCTCTCCAACCCCTGAAAGTTCAGTAATGGCAGCCTATGAAAATGAACTGACAGGGCTGGGGATGTGGCTCAGTGGTAGATCGGTGCCCAGAATGCATGAGGTCTTGGGTTCCATCCCCAGCGAGAAGGGGGACTTCTAATACAAAGATTAACAGATGAAAAAGCATACAAACTTTTAACTGCATGGGGGCATCACAGGAAGGTGAGTACCCAATAACCCAATGAGATTTAGTATCTTAGAAGAGAAGGAAGTGGGGATGCAGGCAGGCAATGTAGAAGAGTAAATGACTTTTAAGGGAGCCAAATGAGCCTGAATAACATACAATGGTCTGGGACAAACTTGTCTGGGTTCTGGGTACGTTTTCTTTCTTTTTTTTTTTTTTTTTTAAAGGAGGGAGGGAGAGAGAGTGAGAGAGAGAGAGAGAGAGAGAGAGAGAGAGAGAGAGAGAGAGAGAGAGAGAGAATTTTTAATATTTATTTTTTAGTTCTCGTTGGACACAACATCTTTGTTGGTATGTGGTGCTGAGGATCGAACCCGGGCCGCACGCATGCCAGGCGAGCGCGCTACCGCTTGAGCCACATCCCCAGCCCCTGGGTACGTTTTCAACTTTAATCTTCCTTTCAGTGACATGCACCAATCTCCTCTAGTCGTTAAACTGTCTGGGGAAGGAATTCACAACCATTGACTGTCTTCTAGAGACTCTGGCCTTTAGGTAAATAGAAGAACTTCCCAGAAAGCCCCTCCCTGCATTTGCTGCTCTCTAAACTTTCAGTTTGAAGTAATCAGCAAACCAAAGTGCTACTTTGAGGCATCATTTTCTGAACCCCAATATTGCCATATCACTTTCCATAAAGTATGGCCCCAAGGTTATTTTGCTTAGAGCACACTTTGATTGCCCCAACCCCCTTCTTGGGGCAGGGGTTGACAGTTTCTGCAGAAGTTCCTTAATCTGGTATCAAATTATGACATCATTGTCCAGGTTTGGGTGAAGTTGTACAAGGAAATCAGACTCCCTTCCTCCTATGCTTAATAATCATTTTCCGGGAGTTGGAATACCAGTCCCCACAGGATTGAGAATATTTCTGCCTGCCTTGGTATTAAGGCAGTTTCCAAAACTGATGGAAGTAAGCACATATTGCTTCTGTCCTCTGAAACCTTATTTTGTTCCAAGAAATCCCTAGAAAGAAAATACAGTAATTTAGTACCGCAATACTAAATAGTGATAATAGCAAGAACAGGGCACCATCTGGTACATTTGAATAATTGTCAAGGTTGGCTTTTCTTTAAATGCTGCTTATTAGTCCACCTATATTAAAATACTAGAGCTAGAAGTCATCTGGTGATGATGTGTTAGTATTACAAGAGTGTACTTGCATGTTAAATTCCTCAACTTGGGCTCAGTTTGGGAACCCAAATGTCACATTTGACCTTCATCTTGTTGGTTACAGTTCCCTTTATAGGTTTGTTTCAAAAACTCCTGATTCTGATACTGTCATCTATAACAGTGGTTTACCAAGCAGGTTGTGCAACTTCCTACCCCCCAAATATTATGTTTTCAAAGCAATATTTGACTTTTTTTTTTTTTTTTTGTACTGGGGATTGAACCCAGGGCACTTAACCACTGAGCCACATCCCCAGGATCTCACTAAGTTGCTATGGGCCTTGCTAAGTTGCTGAGGCTGGCTTTTAACTTGCAATCCTCCTACCTCAGCCTCCTGAGTTGCTGGGATTACAGGCATGTGCCACCACACCCAGCTAATATTTGACATTTTCACGTTATATATGTTATAATGAATCTAACTTTGTACTGTAGTAGTAGAGCATGTGTAAAATTTATAAATAAATACAAGTAAACATATTGGGTGACATATTATTCATGTTTCTGCCCTTGAAGCATACATATTTATAACTTTTCCTCTATTATATTAGCCCTTCCTGCCAGTAGCTTGTAAAGGATATGGAAAATAACAACCCCCAGGGAGAAAAGGAGAACAATGGGCTCTGGACTTTCACAATTTCCTGAATCTACAACTGTTCCCCTGATTACCCAACTGACACATTCTGCTATGACTTGGTCTCACTGAACCCTATCAAACTCAGACCCCATTGTAACCAGTTGCCATTTTCCTCTTGAAAATGTGCCCCTCTGCTGCTTAATAAAGCATTGTTTATTTGTTGAGGTCTGTCTCCATTTCTTTTTCTTGCTCCTTCATTTGGTGCTAAAACCTGAGCCGGGTCTCTTTCATTTGCTTTCATTATGTCATCTGCTTATTTGATAAGAGTGCCTTCATCTTTGCCAATTTCAATTCATATTTATTGAACTACGTAAGATCATGTACTAAATGTTCTAGCATAAAGAATATGATATATTTGCTGTTTTTAGGGAGTTTACTGTCTGGAACAGAGATGTTGATATTGGTGGGGATTTGGGGAGTATGTTACACTGATATGGTGGTGATATGCTGCTGCTGCTGATGTTGTTGTTGTGGCTGGTGATAGTGATGATGATGATGATGATGGCCAGTGAGGAGAGAAGGAGAAGAAAGTCTTATTTTTGGTTGTGATTAAAACAAAACAAGAATGGAAGGCTTCCCCTTCTGCTATCTGGTATTGTGACATCTTTCCTTTGCACTGATGATCTTTCCTGTTGTTTATCTTGCTTCCAATATAGCTTAAAGATACTTTTTAGTCATCCTCAGCATGTACTATAATTCTCAGCTTCCTAGGATTTGAGCCTTGGGAACAGCAGGTTTTCCCCAGGCCCTGCCTTTCTTCTGTATTTTTGTCCTCCTTGCTCCACAAGCTGTGAAAGATGTGAGTCATGATTCCCATATGGTGGGATTCCCTCCCCTCTACTCCATCCACATGCCTGCCCTGCCATCTGCTGCCACTCTCAAGGTTATGGAGCAAGAGATGACACAGGGAATGGAAAGGAAAACAAACACTGTTTTATAAATAAAATAGAAAAAAAAGGAGCGATGTGTTTTCTTATTACAAAACAATTTGTATTTATTACAGAAAAAAATGAGAAGCTGAGCACACACCTACCAAAAAAAAAAAAAAAAACAACCCAAAGCCAAAAACACAAAACCCCACACCCAAACAAAATAAAACAGTCTCACTCAAGGCATTATTAATCACTCTGTCTCCATATATGTCTTTCCAAACCTGCATCCTGTAGCATAGCAAGCTATCAAACAAAATGGGATCATTACCACATAATTCTGCAACCATTTTTTAAGAATCTGAGTCAAAAACATCTTTCTATGTCAATTACCATGCCCACACACCAGCATTTTTTAATGTTGAATGAGTATTTTCTCTGTAAGGGATTATTCCTATTGCTACAATTTTTTTCCCTATTTATTTATTTTTTTAAAGCGAGAGTGAGAGGGAGGGAGAGAAAGAGAGAACTTTTTTTTAATATTTATTTTTTTTAGTATTTGGCGGACACAACATCTTTGTTGGTATGTGGTGCTGAGGATCGAACCCGGGCCGCACGCATGCCAGGCGGGCGTGCTACCGCTTGAGCCACATCCCCAGCCCTTGCTACAGTTTATATACAAAGATAGGTAAGGTATTCTCTGCCTTTATGTGCTTATCATGTAATTTTTACCCCCTAACTTTAGATCATTTTCACATATTTGCTTTTACAAACAGTACTGTGATGAATATCCTCATAGCTCAATCCTAATATATACTCATAATTTCCCAAAGAGGATGCTGGCTACTTTCTGTCTGCCCCTCTGGGTCCACTCTCCATCATTCTCTTTTGCTCCACGGATCTCAGCAGTGGGCTCATTTGCCATCCAGCAACAGAAAGCTCACATAGGACATTGGAGGGGTGCAGTAGAAAAGACTGGATCATACATTGGACTCCCACCTCGCCTCCTTAAGAATTGCCATTAGCTGCATTCTCGCATTGATGACTATCGTGCCCGGGCAGCCCTCTCCCAGAACTCCATTTTCAGAGTTACTAAACCAAGGATACTGTACCATTCCTTTTTTGTTTCCCTTAACCTTGCCCTTGCCCTCATAGAGAGTTCTTCATGAAACCCTTTGAACTTCCCACATGTGAGTGTGCCATCTGCTTCCTGGCAGGACCCTGGATAACAAAAATATACTCTTATTCCTGTCATATTCTGCATCCCCCTAACTGCTCACTTGCATTGGGAACCTTCAGACCTCCCCAGGGCTTTGTTCTTGATGCTAGAACCCTCCCTGGAGTCAGAATGAATTAGGATAAGTTCTATGGCCATTTCTCATCTTTTTCAATACTTGAGCTCATAGCAAAAATTTGTGTTTTTTTAATTTTTGCTATATCTTAAATGGCATTATAGTATTCTTATTAAACAACCAGAAATATATTTTTAGAGCTTCTAGTTTGAATGATAATTTCCTGATACTATCTCCTCTGTGATTTTTTTTTCTTTCTTTTTTGGCGGGGAGGGGTACCAGCAATTGAACTCAGGGACACTGGACCACTGAGCCACATCCCTAGCCCTATTTTGTATTTTATTAGAGACAGGGTCTCACTGAGTTGCTTAGTGCCTCACTAAATTGCTGAGGCTAGCTTTGAACTCGCAATCCTCTTGTCTCAGCCTCCCTAGTTGCTGGGATCACAGGTGTGTGCCACAGTGCCCAGCTTGTGATTTTTTTTTTTTAAATCAATAGAAGGGGCTGGGGATGTGGCTCAAGCAGTAGCGTGCTCACCTGGCATGCATTCCGCCCAGGTTCGGTCCTCAGCACCACATACAAACAAAGACGTTGTGTCTGCCGAAAACTAAAAAATAAATAAATAAATAAATAAAATCAATAGAAATGTGCTTTTCTGCTGGGCTGGGTGGTGCACACCTGTAATCACAGCAGCTCAATCCTTAGTACCAAAAAAAAAAAAAAAAAAAAAAGTTTTTCTAAAATCTATACCTTCCTTGACTTTTGGATTTTCAGATAAGTTGGATCCTTCAAAGGTTCTTCACATTTCTGTTTAGCCAATTGTCCTTGACAGTTCAGAATTAATGTATCTGTCCCATTTCTTTTGTCAACCTTCTGTTTGATGAAATTGTCAGCAACATTGGGGAAAATTATCACATCCTCTTTGTAGTGAGAGGAGACTTTTCACTGTTCATACCTTGTTGATGTGCTCCTTTACTGCATTACT
Organism: Spermophilus citellus; assembly: GCF_964194105.1. Lineage (NCBI taxonomy): Eukaryota > Metazoa > Chordata > Mammalia > Rodentia > Sciuridae > Spermophilus > Spermophilus citellus. Next base: position 10,964,689 of record NC_138190.1, read on the forward strand.
ATGTTCTTGAATTCCAGTTCCCAGAGAGGGCACTTGAAGGAGCTTGGTTTCAGATATGGAGTTAAATCCAGTCACTTATTGGCCGTATGACTTCAAGGGTCTCTCCCTCCTTCCTTTCTCCCTTCCTCTCTTTTCTTTTGCACTGGGCATTGAACCTAGGGGTGCTCTACCACTGAGCTGCATCTCCAGTGCCTCCCTTCCTCTTTTCATTTTAAAATTTTGACACAGGGTCCTGCTAAGTTGCCCAGGCTGGCCTTGAACTTGTGGTCCTCTTGCCTCACCTTCCTAGGAGTACAGGCCTGCACCATCTCACTTGGCTTAAGGCTTCTTTCTTTACCGAGTCACAAATTTCCTGTCCCTACTTCCTCTTTCCACTGGACTGCCCTCCTTCTCCTATTTCCCTTTCCCCTCCCCTCCCTTCTGTACTATTTCCTTTCTCTCCCCACTTCCCCTTTCCCCTCCTCATTTCCTCTTCTCCTCTCTGCCTACTCCCCACTATCTGTTTTCTCTGTGGAACTAACATATGGATAGAAGGATGAAAAACTAAGTCAGAAACATGTCGAATGGTTCTTTTCCTCTTGGAAAACAGATCATAACTGTGCAGGGAATTGTTCTCAGAAGGAAAACTCCCAGTCATAAATCCAGGCCCCAAAAGGCTTTTCTAATACCCTCCAGTTATTTTATGAACTCTCACCTTGGAGCATCAAGGACACAAAGAATGGTCTGAAGTTGTTGATAATGTCTATTATTTTCCCAGTCTTTGAAAAATGCCTGTCCAATGTTCCAGACTAAAGATTGGTCCTGGGGAATCAAAAGATAAACTCCCTAACTGATTACATAATATGTCAAATGGTCTTATCTGGAGGAAGGAAGCTGGCTAGCTAACATGAGCCAGTTCAGAGTTGGAAGGGTGATTTTTTGGGTTTAGGAAACTGTTGTATCAGCTGATAGGGGCTGCTCTATAAATGTTAGCTGGAGAAATGCATTGTACGTCCTCTGCACCAAAATTCAGACTTTACTTGGCCTCTCTTCTCAATTTTTTTTTTTTTTTTTTTTTGGTGTTGGAGATAGAACTCAGGACCTCATACGTGCTAGGCCAGCACTTTATCACTGAGCTACATCCCCAGCCCTCATCTTACAAATCCTTAATTTATCAAGGAAAACAGATCTTATAATTTTGTTTGTTTGTTGTTTGCTTTTGTTTTTGCAGTGCTGGGGTTGAAACCCAGAGTTTTGCACATGTTAGTCAAGTGCTGTACAACTAGGCTATATACTTCCAGATCAGTCTTAAGAACTTTTAAGAATTTGCGCTACAGTATCATCGCAGAAAACATATTTTCCTTTTACAGTCTTATTACACAATATTTTCTATATAAAATGATAAAAGTAATATATAATAAACATATAAGTTATGAAGAATATTAAAATATAAATACACAAGGGCTAGAACATTAATATCTGGACTCTTCTCCATGATTTCCACCTCTCCCACTGAAGTAACTGCTCTCCTGAATATTGCATTCCCCTTTAAAAATGAATACTGCTGGACACTGTGGCGCATGCCTGTGATCCCAGCAACTAATGGGGCTGAAGCAGGAGGATTGCAAGTTTAAAGCCAGTCTTGGCAATTTAGTCAGAACCTGTCTGCAAAAACAAAAAGGACTGGGGATGTGGCTCAGTAGTAAAGTACCACTGGGTTCAACCCACAGTCCAAAAAAAGAAAAAAAGAAAGAAACACCAAAAATCCAAAAACAAAAAATGAAATATTGTTGGGTGTAGTGGTGCACACCTATCATCCCAGTGACTTAGATAGAAGACTGAGGCAAGAGGGTTGCAGGATTGAAGCCATCCTCTGCAACTTAGTGATACCCTGTCTCAAAATAAAAATTTTAAAAAGGAGTTGTTGCTTAGGTTGACCTTCAATTTGCAATCAATCCTCTTGCCTCTGCTTCCTGAGTTGCTGTGATTACACACATGGGTCACAGTGCCTGGCTCATTCAAATTTCTAACATAAATCAATTCATCCATAGTGTTGTGTACAGCTGAGTTAGCCTTCTGTTACTATAGCAAATACCTGAGATAATCAACTTATAAAGAGAAATGGTTTATTTTGCCTTCTGGTTTTTAGAGGTTTCAGTCAATGATTAGCTGGCCTCCTTGCTTTGGGACTGTGGCAGCACATCATGGTGGGAGCACATGATGGAGCAAAACTGCTCACCTCATGATCAGGAAGCAAAAAAGAGAAAGAGGAAGGGGCTCGGGTCATATTATCTCCTTCAAGAGCACACCCCAATGACCTAAAGACCTTACATCCTAAAGGTTCCACCACCTCCCAATAGCACTATCCTGGGGACCAAGCCTTTACCACATGGATATTTGGGGGACACTTAGGATCCAAACTATAACAGCTGAAGTTCATTCCTTTTTACTTGGTGTATTCACTTGGTGAATATGCACAATTTATTTATCCACAGTTCTATGAGCGTTTTGGTTATTTATTGTTTCTCACTGTTTGTACAATAGTCTTGTTAATACTAATAAGAATTTCTAATATTTCTCTGTCAAATTTTCACAAATACTGGATTAATTTGTCTAGTGTCCCTTTGAGCTTTTCTTTTCTTTCTTTTTTTTTTTTAATCATTCCCATGTATTATCTAAAGAAACTTAGATGCAGGGAAAAAAAAATAAATGATTTGCCCATGTTCCTTTGTCACTGCTGCTATTTCTATTCCCATCAAGCCCTAGAACAAGTTAAACCCTCTCTCAGTTCTTGTCTGAACAACAGCTTCCATTCTGATACTAAATCAGAAAGATATTTATTTTCATCTCACACAATTTTTGATCAAGGAAGCAGTGTGTTACAGCAAAAATAATAAAAAGCTTAGGGAATGGGAAAGATTTGGGGTTTTCGATGCTGAAATCAGTACTTGTAAGAATGGTAGTCCTGTGCAAATCATGTTATTCTCTTACCTTCATTTCCTCATCAGCAAATGGAGATAACAATGCCTCCACATAAGATAGTGCACTGATCATTTCAGTAAGACATGTGAAAGGACCAGTCCTCATATTATAAAATAAAGAACAGAGGAGGTTCACAGTCTGAGGAGTGGAACTCATGATCCAACCCTAAAACTGTACTCAGGTGGAATAGAAAGAGGTCAGTTCTGGTTTGTGGCAATTTCAAAATGGTTCTGGCTCAGAACAGAATATAGCAAGGTCCTTCATTAAGTTTATGGTAATACAATGTCTTGGCTTTTCTTAGGATGTGAGTTTTTCCCCTCATATGTTTTAGTAAGCTGTTTAACCACTGTGACTAAAAGACCTGACAAGAACAATTTTGAGGAAGAAAAGTTTATTTTGGCTCACAGTTTCTTTGAGGTTCAGTCCATGGTTGGCTGACTCCATTGTTATGCCCTGAGGTGAGGCATCACATCATGGTGGAAGGGTGTGGCAGAGGAAGGCTACTCAGGACATGACAACCAGGAAGCAGAGAGAACTCTGTTCACCAGAGGCAAAATATAAGCCCCAAAGGTATACCTCCAGTGACATACTTCCTCCAACCACATTCCACATGCCTACAGTTACCACCAAGTTAATTTAATCTAATCCACTGATCAGGCTACAACTCTCATAATCTAATCATTTTACCTCTGAACATTCTTGCATTGTCTCACATATGAGCTTTCAGGTACACCCCATATCTAAATTATAACATCAAATCTGTTTTATGGGTTCTTTTAACAGTCTTTTCATGCTGGGCTAATAGCACAAAATTCATTGGTATCTCTGACAAAGAAACAAAAATAAACGATCATAGTATCTAATAATTATAGAAATCATGCTGGATTCTTTTGGAGAAAATTTAAGCTAATTAGTGTGAATTTATATTAGGTTATTACATAATACTTTTTCTTTTGGTTCTGGAGATTATACCTAGGTTCTTACACATACTAAACTACATACAGACACTGAGTTACACCTCAGCCCTACATAATGCATTTAAACCCAGATATTGGACTGGAGCTCTGTCCGTGAAGATCATGACCCTATCTTTCTTATTCTCCACTCTATCCCCAGTGCTTAGAACAGTGTTGCACCTAATAGTTGCTCAATGAATATTTGAAGAGTGAATGAATATGTGAAAGAACTACCTCTTTTTGTCTTATTGCTAAAACTCACACTTTTTTTGTGTGCTCTAAATCTTGAGTAACAGAAGCTTGGGATAACATGAGAGTTTGTTAACATGCAAGCATTGCCCTTTTGGAGTATATATCTTTGAAATGCAAATATTCCTGGGAGTATCATTTTTTTAATCATATAAGATATACAACTTCACGATTTGATATATGTGTACATTGTGGAATAATCACCACAATCAAGGCAGTTAATGTATCTAGCACCTTATATGGTTACTTTTCTTTTTTCACAGTGAGAACACTTTGTATCTACCTTCTTAGCAAATGTCAAGTATACAGTGCAGTATTGTTAGCTCTGGTTACCATACTGTACACCAGATATCCAAAACTTATTCGTCTGGCATAACTGAAACTTCACACCCCTTGGCTGACATTTCTGTATATTCTCTTCCTCTCAGCCTGTGATAATCACCATTCTATTTTTTGCTTCTTTGAGTTTGACCATTTAGATTTCACATATAAGTGAGATCACACAGTATTTGTCTTTCTGCGTCTCATTTACTTCACTCATAATGTTCATCCATGTTGCTGAAAATGGTAGGATTTCCTTGTATTTCAAGGCTAATCAACATTTCATTATGTGTATACCACAATTTCTTCATCCATCCATCCATCCATCCATCCATCCATCCATCCATCCATCTATCCATCCACAGAAGAACACTTAGGTTGATTCCATACCTTGGCTGCAAGGAACATAGGAATGTAAATATATCTTCAAGATCCTGATTTCAATTCCTTTGGCTAAATACCTGGAAGTGAGACTGCTAACTCATAATAGTAGTTCCAGTTTTAATTTTCTGAGGAACCTCTATACTGTTTCTATTGACCTCCCACCAACAATGTACTGGGGTTCTCTTCTCTCTATATTTTTAACAGCACTCATCTTTGCTTTTTTTTTTTTTTAATAATAGCCATCCTAATAGATGTGAGGGGATATCTGATTGTGGTTTTGAATTGTAGTTTCCTGATGATTAATGATGTTGTGCACCTTTTCATATACACGATGGTCATTTGTATTTCTTCTTTGAAAATATATCTGTTTCAGTCCTCCTCTCTCTCTCTTTGCAGAACATGCAGGGCAAGTGCTCTACCACTGAGCAATATCCCTGACCACATTTGCTCATTTTTAAATTGGGTTATTTGGGTTGTTTTGGATTTTTTTTGTTGTTGTTGTTATGGAGTAGAGTTTTGTTTGTTTTGCTATTGAGTTATATAAATTCCTTGTATATTTTGAATATTAACCCCTAATCAGATAGATGGATTGCAAATATCATTTCCTGTTGCTGTTTTCTTTCCTTCCTTCCTTTTTTTTTTTTTTTGTATTGGGGATTAAATTCAGGTACATTCTACTGTTGAGCCACATTCCTGGCCCTTTTATTTTTTATTTAAGACTGTCTCTTTAAGTTGCCCAGTCTGACCTTGACCTTGCAATCCTCCAGCCTCAGCTTTCTGAGTAGCTGGGATTAAAGATGTGTTCCATCACACCTGGCTCCCTTTTCATTTTGATGATTGTTTCCTTCACTGTGTAGAAGATTTTTAGTTTGATGTAGTCCCACCTGCTTATTTTTTTTTTCTGTGCTTTTTGTGTCATAGTCAAAAAATCACTGCCAAGATCAATGTCAAGGAGCTTTTCCTGTCTTCTTCTGGAAGTTGTATGATTTCAGAGTTTATGTTTAAGTCTTAAAATTCATTTTGAGTTGATTTTTGTATATGGTATAGGAAAAGAGTCCAATTTAATTCGTTTGCATGGGAATCTTACATTTTCCAAACACCATTTATTGAAGACACTATCTTTTCTCCATGGTGCATGGACACCAATGTCCTTGTTAAAGATTAGTTGATCTTATATGTGTGGATTTATTTCTGGAATATCTGTAGGGTTCTATTGGTTTATTGATTTGTTTGTTTTTAATGTCAGTACCATATTGGGCTTTTCTTTTTTGGAAAGTTTATGATTGCTAATTCAAACTCCTTACTTATTACTGGTCTGTTCATATTTTCTTTTTCTTTATGATTCAGTCTTGGTAGATTATTTCTTTCTAGGATTTATCTATTTCTTCCAGGTTATCTAATTTGTTGGCTTATAGTTGTTCATAGTAGTCTCATAATCCTTTATTCCTGTAGTCAGTCATAATGACTCCTATTTCATTTATAATTTTATTTTTAAGCCTTCTTTCTATTTTTTCTTAGCTTAGCAAATTTTGTCTGTCTTTTCAAAACCCATCTCTTGGTTTTATTGACCTTCTCTATTGTTTCCCTCGTCTATTCCATTTATTTCTTTTCTAATTGTTATTATTTCCTTTCTTCTGCTGACTCTGGGCTATTTGTTCTTCTTTTTTAGTTTCTTTGAGGTGCCAGATTAGGTTGTTTATTTGAGAACTTTCTTTTTGTGTTTTATTGCTATAAACTTATAACTTCTTTCTATAGTTATAAGTTTATTGCAATAAACTTATAGTTTATAGCAATAAACTTATAACTACTGCCACATTCCATAGGTTTCAGTATGTTTTGTTTCCATTTTTGTTTGTGTTGAGATATCTCTTGATTTCCCCTCTGATTTCTTATTTGACCCATTGGTTGTTCAAGAGTACATTGTTTCATTTCCACCTTTTTGTGAATTTTCCAGTTTTCCTCCAGTTATTGATTTCTAGTTTCATACCATTATGGTTGGAAAAAATATTTAATATGATTTCTCACTTCTTAAATTTGTTGAGACTTTTTTTGTGGCTTAACATATGATCTATTTTGGAGAATATTTTATGTGCACTTGAGAAAAATGTGTACAGATGGTCTTGACTCAAGGTGGTTCAACTTAACAATTTTTCAATTTTAACGTGTTGCTAAAGCTTACCCACACAACCATTCTGTTTTTTTTTTTTTTTACTTTCAGTACAATATTTGATAAATTACACAAGTGTTCTGAGTACATTTAAGGTAGGCTAAGCTAACTTATGATGTTTGATAAGTGTATTAAATGCACTTTTTATTTATGCAATATTCTCCACTTACAATGAATTTGTGGATATGTGCACCCATTGCAAACCAAGGAGCATTTGTATTGTGCTGCTGTTGAATGGAATGTTCTGCATGTGTCTTTTAGATCCATTTGGTCTGTGGTGTTATTCAAATCTTCTGGGTTTTAATTGATTTTCTGTCTGGATGATGCATCCAACGTGACAAGTGGGGCATTGAAGTCTCCTGGAAGTAATATTGTGCTAATGGAAAAGGTGAATTTAGCTAAACCTATGGCTTGTCTCTCAGCCTTGGGGCTCAGGGAGGGGACATAAGGAAGAGAATAGAATATCACATACACCTTTAACTGGAATTAGTTTACCTTGAAACTTTCCTGCCAACAGCTTGCTGATATTCATAGTCAGAAGGAAGGAGACTGACAGAATGGGGACAGGAGAGGAGAAAGATCTAATCCTGGAGCCCAAACTATTGCAAATGAGGGGAGGCCTGAGTAGAGGAGGGTCCCTGTGCCAGCTGAAGGGCAACAAGAGGATGATACATCCTGCATGAAGAAGTGGATGGCTCAGCAGACAACTTTGTCTACTTGACCTCTTTCTAGGGAGGAGATAGAGTTATAGGCCATATAACTTCCATATAGATCACAGAGGTTTGTTCAATCATTCATTCATTCAACAAACATGTAGCAAGTGCCTTCATTGTGCCAGGCATTCCCACAGACTCTTATAATATACATGAGTGAGGAAAATGGGCAGACATCTGTCTTTGTGGTGCTTATATTCTAGTGGGGAGAGACATGATAAACAAAAGACACAATAAATAAGCAAACCACATAACATGTTAAAATGGATACTAGCAATAGAAAAACAAGAATGTGGAACAAGATAAGGCACACTGAGTGTGGGAGGAAAAGAGAAGCCATTTGGGAATTCTAGGCAGAGAACGTGACATGATCATACTTTTGTTATAGAAGTGTCCACCCTTTGGTTGCAAGAGTGCTTTGGAGGGGCAGGAACAAGTTTAGGCAGGGAAGTATATTTGGAGGCTATTATACAGTAAAAGTCAAGATGTTTGGACCAAGGTAGTACCTGTGAAATTGTGAAAGCTCAGATTCTGGATAACTTTGGAAGGTAAAGCTATCAGTGTTTCTTGATGAATAGGATTTTTTTTTTTTAAAGAGAGAGTGAGAGAGGGGAGAGAGAGAGAGAGAGAGAGAGAGAGAGAGAGAGAGAGAGAGAGAGAATTTTTTAATATTTATTTTTTAGTTCTCGGCGGACACAACATCTTTGTTGGTATGTGGTGCTGAGGATTGAACCCGGGCCGCACGCATGCCAGGCGAGTGCGCTACTGCTTGAGCCACATCCCCAGCCCCGATGAATAGGATTTAAGGTGGAAGAAAATGAGAGGACTTTAGACTGTTAAGGCTTTTTGCCTGAGTAATTGGATGGCAAGTGTTGTCATTCTCTGATGTGGAGAAAGCTGCAGGTTAGAGAAGGTTTTAGGGAAAAGATTTGGAAATGTTCAGTTTGAGGTTATCTGTCACACAGAATTGTTGAGTATACATTGGGTCTAAGAGTCTGGAGTTTAGAGAGGAGTCTGGACTAGAGATAAAAATTAGGGAGAGTTTAAGTCATATATGTAGAATTTGAAGGCTTAAGACAGGATGAGATCATGCAGGAAGAGACAGAGGAAAAAAAAGAGAGCCAAGACTGAAACTTGGAACATTCAAGGAAAAGAAAAATCCCCCAAAAGAGACTGAGAAGGGAAACCATACAGATGGTAGGATAGGGTCCCGAACATCAATTGAAGAACATGTGTCAAGGAGATGGGAGTATAGATTGTACAAAATGCTGCTGCTAAGTCATAGTAAGTTGTAGATTCAACAATGTAAAGATCATTAATGAATGGTGGAGAGCAGGAGTGACAGTCAGTTTTCTGTCACTGTAACAAAATACCTGAGATAAATCAATATAAAGGAGGAAAGGCAGAACATCACAGCAGGAGTGCATGGCAGAGGAAGCTGCTCATCTCTTGATAGCTAAGAAGCAAGAGAGACAGAAAAGGGCTGGGTCCTAATATCTCCTTCAGGGGCACATCCCCAATGACCTAACTTCTTCCCAATAGGCTCCACCTCTTAAAGGTTCCACCACCTTCCAATAGCACCACACGCTGGCAACCAAGTTTTTAACACATAGGCTTTTGGGGGACACTTCCAAATCATAGCAGCTGGTTCAGTGAAGTGGTAGGTCAAAGGCATAATTGAAGTGGGTACAAGCGAGAATGGGAGGAGAGGAAATGAAGATGGCAGGAACAGAGAACTGTTTTGAGAAAAGACCTATATTCCTGGAAATTTGGGAGTATATTTAAGATAAATAAATTATCTTTAAATAATTAAATTGTTAATGTTTAAAAATTAAATACTTATTTATTTTTATGGAGCATTATAATTATACATAATAGTGGGATTCATTATGCCATAATCATATATGCACATAACATAATTTGCTCAATCTTCTCCACTGTAAAAATTAAATATTATTAAGCAGTTTCTTTTTCAGTACAGGGGATAGAACACAGGGCCTCATGCATGCTAGGCAAGCACTCTACCACTGAGCTACCTCCCCAGCTCTTTTTATTTTATTTTGAACCAAGGTCTCACTAAGTTTCCCAGGCTGGCAAAGGTCTATAATCTTTAAACACAAGGATGTGCATCATAGCATACATGTTCAATAGGAGAGAGGTTAAAATCAATGGTAGTACTTCTGCTTTATGAAACAAGCCATTAAAATCAATTTTTTTTCTAAAGGCTATTGGTGAAATAGGTAATGATTACTGGGGATGTTAAGTGAAAAATAAAACAGGCTATAAAACTAAGTAACAGAGTTATTCTAATTACATAGACAAAGAAATAACATATGTGTAATCCATGTTTCTCCAGGCCTTACCTCTGTTTGTGCAAATAGAAGTATAAGAACAAAATGAATGTAAATATCATAGGCTACTGTGCCCACTTATGTCTTGGAAATTAGCTCCCCATAAAGGGTCCCTTGGAAGATTCTGGGAGTTCCTCAGGACCCTTGGGAGGTTCTCTCTTGGTCTTGAGAAATGTCATGCTGCTGGGAACATTCATGTTCACTGTGCATTCTCAACAACTGGACCTACAAGATCCTGGAGCATTAGGGTGGTCTGTGGTGGAGGTAGGAGGTCTTTGGTTTCCTCTTCCTTGTATTGCTTTGTGTTTGAGGGCACCAGGCAGAGCTCCTTATTTTCAGAGTTCCACAGAGTTTCAGGGTTTATAGCCCCTTTCTCTCAGGGGCTGAGTGAGGAGATTCACTTGAGTGGTATGAGCCTTTTCCCTTGAACCAGACTATTCTGACTCTACCACTTACTGTCTTCCCAGGCTTAGACAGGTTAATTTCTATGCTTGCTGCCTCCATTTCCTCATCCAAACATGGGGATGAATTGTTCCAGTTACCTGTCACTGGATAACAAACCACCACTTAGTGGCTTAAAATAACAAAATTAATTTGGCGTATAAATCTGCATTTGGGACATGTGTTTGATCTACTTGGCATTAGCTGGGGTGCTGGGAAGCTGGAGACTTGAATCATCCAAAGATTCACTCAGTCATGTATCTGGTGATTGACTCTGGCTGTTGGCTGGAACCTTAGCTGAGGCTGCAGCTGGAACACTTACTCATGGCTTCTCAATGTGGCTTGGGCTTCCTAACAGCATGGAGGCTGAGTTCCCAGGACAAGAAAGACAGGATCATCTGGAGGGCTTTGAAAAAGTGCCTGTCTTCAACTTCTAGAAATTGTGATTTCATTGTTCTTGGATTGATCTAGGGACAGTACTGGTACTTTTATAAGCTCCCTAGATGTTTTCATGTGGCCAGTGTTAAGATCCACTGCTCTCTCAGAAGGACATGAAACAGGAGATTTGGCTTTCCAGTTGACCACTACCAGCAGTCAGTTTTATTCATTCTCTGTTGGGTTCCAGTGGTTCCAGTCATGTCCTTTGATGTTTAAAGGGCTGCCAAAGAAATAAGATCAGGAAAATGCCCAAAGCAGTAGAATAAATAAATACAATTGCCATGGAGCTTCAAAGCTACCCTCTAGTTGCTTCAGATTGATAATGGATGGGCCCAGAGCCTGTGTGTTTTACTGAGAATATCCTGGCAAGATGGAAAGGCTGAGTTGAAGAACTAGACTGGGACTCCCAGTCGCCCTGTCCTTGAAGTGGCAATTAGATGAGTCAAATAGCAAGTGAAGTTTACCCCATCATTCTTGCAACTACTGATCTCCACATCTGAGAAAGTCTCTGTTTTATTCTGTGATCAGTAGTGAAAAGGAGCAGATAAAGATGAATTTCAGCCAGACCTCATGTGAGGTGCTCCCAGTAGACCCATAAGGAATTAAGATCCTGTTACTTTTTAACCTGACACAAGATGTCACCATTGCTCCTGTGCTTTTAGCAGTAACAGTATGAAGTTAAACAGCAAGGAGAGTTTGACTCCCTGATCATACAAGTTTTTCCCCCTCACAGAGAGAAGAGTGAATACATTCTGTCAATGAGGTTCATTAATCCTCAGTCCATTCCATCCATTCAAGTTAAAGTATTTACTGTATAAACACTTATTTAATTTTTCCCTCATACCAGCTATGGATCAAAATTGATATGTCTTTGTGAACACTTCTCAAAGAAACTTTGGTGGAGGCAACTATAAAACAAGACAAGCTGACATTTTTATAGAATAACTGGAAAATTGCATATCATGTTTCATTTGGTGTCTCCTTGCCTATAGTGTTGAAGTGATCTGTTGCATGCTTAGTTGGATGCCAAACTGGAAAAAGGGTGTAGACATTAGCTCAGGGTTCCCATGGCCAAGAAGTAAGAGTGGGTCAAAAATCTCTGGAGTACTGAAACATCATGGACAATATTGCCAAGATGCAGAAAACAGTATCCATGGAATTTTTCTTGCATCTCTACTTTGCATGATTGCTTAGAGGTGGGGATGATGAACTCAAAGTACAACTGAGTGTATGTGGGAATTTGGGAGTGGAGTTGCATTAGTGAGGTCTTTGAAAGTCTAGAACTACTGCCAGTCATGTATACTACTTCTCCTGTCTATAAATATTGAACATCACTTAAAGAATATCCATTTGAAGGAGTGCCAAATTATTACTTTGCTGTAGGTTTTCAAACCAAAATATTACTATTATTATTACTTTTTTGGCAATGCTGGGGATTGAACCCATGGCCTCAGGCATGCCAGGCAAGTGCTCTACCAATGAGCCATGTCTCCAGCTCCACATTAACATATTAATGTCAATTGACTCAGGCTTGTGGAATCACTCAGTAAATCATTTCTTTATTTTCCAGTTTTTAAAATAATGAGCATATAACTGGAAAAAGAAAAGACCTTAAAACAATGTGATTCCAAAGCTTTATAGTGAGAAAAGATGTACATGTATTAGTTAAAGAGATATCATTATCTTCTATTTTCCAGTCAATATAGATTAAGATGTAGCTGAAGCTCTGGATCTATCAGAGGCCTGGGAGGAGGTAAGTGACACATTCAATTTTGAAGAGAATTTTAACAAAAGGACTATTTCCAAGTATGTGGGCAGAGTGTAGGGAAAGTGAAAGGGATAATGCATAGGGGAGTTCTGTGGAACTGTTACTTCCATTAGGTAGGAGGGCAAGAGGAGAGAGCTTTCTGGATCTCCTCATAGGAGAACTTCACTGAAGAGATATAGATGGCACTAGAGACCACCACATGGAGGGAGGTGGGACGAGAATGCCCTCATCTAAGCTCTCTCACTTCAATCTCTACTGGTAGCCATTTCAACTGAGACTGTGTATTAGATTCCATATGGACACTGAACAGAGAGGAGTTGGGTTAATGGTGTATCTGAAGGGGAAGCGGAGAATGTGTGACAATGCTTTTTTTTTTTTAAGCACTACATTTTATTCAACTCTTATTTGGTTCATAAAGAAAAATGGTGCCTCCATTACCATAATGAAGGAAGAATAAAGTTCAAGGAGGTTCACTACTACTCCAGAGGGAGGCCAGGAGGCATGGTTAGAATAGCTCAGATTCCCACTCTGCTACTCCTTAGGTGACCTAGGAAAGATACCTAACTTATTTGAGTCTTTGTTTCTTTATCTGTAACTGGAGATGACCATAGAAATTGGATGGGTTTGTTTTCAGGATTAGATGATATAATGCATAAAATGTGCTTAATACACACCTAGTGCTTAGCAAGGGCTCAGTCAATACATTTTTGAATTTAGTGGAAACAACAGTGTGTATGGATAAGGCCTGTCAATTGGTGGGTCCTCATTGTAAAGTGATTTCATTGGGGATACTTTGTGTTAATATCTGTAGGGGGTTTCTCAGGGATCATTTTCTTATCTGGAAAGTAAATGAGTGGCTGGGGTGGCACATGCCTATAGTCCCAGTGTCTTGAGAGGCTAAGGCAGGAGGTCACAAGTTTGAGGCTAATCTCAGCAATTTAGTGAGACTCTAAAAGGGATGGGGATGTAGCTCAGTGGTAGAGTCCCCCTGGGTTCAATCTCTAGTACCTAAATAAATAAATAAAATTAAATAAGTGGCTGCTGGTGTTCTCAGAGCACAGAGGAGGAAGAGTTGGGACAATATTACTATTTGGGAATGTAATAACTCTGAGTTGATTCCTCTGTTTTTGGTGCAGCACCCCTGCCCTCAGTTATGACTTTTTCTCAGCCTTCTGCTTCTCAACCTTCAGAGTAGCTGGTGCTTCCAGTTCCCTGAGCATCCCTGGGATTTTGCAGCTCGAATTGACTTTTTCTCGCCACTGTGACCTGACCCTGAATCTTTGTAAGAGTTTAAGCTTTAGCTTTATGCTAAGTCAGTTCCCCTAAGCCATCTGCTTTCTGGCTTTCAAATTTTTATGGCCATCATTTGCTATCGTCTACTATCTCATTCTTTTTGACCTTAAGGCCTTTTTTAAAAAAAATATTTTTTCTACCATATTTAATCCCAAATCATCCAACCCTTCTTTTGATTTATATTCAAAGCTGAATGGGTGCTCAGGAGAAGCAATAAGTAGCTCAAGGCTACTTGGTTTCTCCTGGTTACTGCTCGTCCTCAAGTAGTCAGTCACCTGCTAGGGATCCTAGGAAGCCTCATTTCCCCCTTATCAACTTCCTTTCTTCCTTGCTGTGTTGACTTTTTCTCAAACATATGGCCTATTATACCCATTACATATCCCTCCATTTCACTCTAGGGTCCAAATTCTTTATTACTGAGAAGATTGGAGATTTGCCTGAGTAGGGTTGAAATGAAAGAATCTCTATTTATAGAAATTCGATGACATGTCTCCCAAGGTATAAATAGAACAATGGGTGTTGACAAGACTTTCTGTAACCATGGATACCCTGCAATTATTCCTGAATCATACTCATTGTTTATCTGTATCTGAAATTTAACAAACAGGGCTCTTGCTGCTAACTCACCAATTTCCCAATGAAAACATATTTTCTATTATTATTCTCTTTTCATGAGTCAGGCTCCATCTTTCCAGTTCAAATGCAGCCATATACATTTGGGAGGATTAAATCAATCACTCTCCTAGGGTAATGGCTGAAAATTCAGGATGAGAATAATAACAATGGCAATAACCAATGATGACGGTATTGTAAGTGAAACCAAATATTCTGACTAGGTATTTTGGAAAACACATGATCCACTGGCTATCTAGGGTCCTTCTACTTCATCCACTTAGATACAAAATTTGGCAGAATATCTGCAGAAAGCATTGATCCATGTAGCTTTCTCACACATACTTCAGGATTGTTTTTAAAGTTTATGTATTCCAGAATGGCTCTCTCCAGAGTAATTAACACTGTATTACCAGTTTGGCAAATATTCCATTTGATAAACTTAAACTGGTTGGCCACTTAGCAATTCACTTAATTTCACACTTCATTTCCTCATTTGTAATATAGCACACTATAGGCATTTCAAGTATGACTTTTTTAAAAATTTTAAGCCTTCTGAATTTGTAACAAACCACTTAAAAAAAAATCTTTTCTCTGGGGTCCTGGCATCCCCTGAGATAGCCATACTCCATTTATGATGATCCATTTGAATACAGCCACAACCTATCATAATCACTAAATCACAAATAACCAAAATGCATTTTTGAAAAATATTCTGGAATGTTTTCCTGGTGCCAGGAGGCAGATGTGAATTATTCATTTTGTTAAAATACATATTAAATCCACTGCTCTCTTTCTTTTTTTTTTTTTTTACTATTCTCACCATTCTTTATAATATATGCATAATACTTAGTGTGTTAATATTGTAATAGAAAATGAAGTCTCAAAAATTCTTGGGTTCACTTAAAAAATTAGTATAAAACTACAGATTGTGTGTGTGTGTGTGTGTGCACGTGTGCGCTGAGGGGTGGGGTGTTAATTCCCTGAACTCTTTTTAATATAGAATTATTTTGGATTTGATTTCCATATGGTTGCATGGTTTCCCTGGATCAAGTGATAACAGTGTAAGAAGTGATGAGAAAATTATGCTATTTCAAAAACTCGAATGGAGCAGTATTCACTGTGAATGGCTTCCATTAGAGATAGGGAGTGCCATACCAAGAATTTAAAGTACTGATGGGAAAAGGAAGCATGAAAATTAAATCTTGGAAACCCTCCTTTAGGTCGTGATGGACCTGTGGGCATCTCTGACAGAGGTGAGCCTCTTGTCCTGTTCCACTTGAGAGTTTGTGTCTGGGTCTGGTTCTCAACCTGCCATGAGAAAGCACTGCTTAGGTGAATGACTTCTCCTATAGCTCCTTGTAGAGCTTTCACTGATAATTGCACCTCAAATCATTTGCCTTTTCCATCAAAGAATAAAGGATAATGTTCCTGATCTTGATTATCCTATGTTCTATATTAAAACCAGAAATTCACTCCAGAAGATGCCTCACTTCAAATCACTGGCTAATGTAAAGTCATAAGAATTTTGTTACGATAGAAAAATGTTAAATTGGACAAAAGCATTTAAAATAGCATCTTTAGTCTCACTGGAATTCTCATGGCAGAGGATACACTTTTTTTTTCCTCCAAGGAAAATACGTAGTAACTTTACCCTAGAAGCCTACATTCTAATTGTATTAGGCAGACTATATCTCTAGTATTGTCATTCCATTAGGAAATTTGCAATAAATCTTAATGATACATGCAAATACAACAATCTAATGGTCCATTATAATGTTTATTTCCAGCAATTTATATGATTTCTCACCTCCTGCTGCTAAAAAGTTCCAGAAGGCAGGGAATTCAATGTTTGATTTTTTGTTTTTTGTTTTTGTTTTAATAGCAAAGTACATCGAAGTGGAAAAGGGAGGCCCAGAAAAAGTGTTGCTCTTTTCTTGTATCTGCATTAAAATTTTTATAGACTTTTATCACCTGGCATAATTCTGAGTCTTTGATTTGCAAACCACCTAAAAGTAGTTATGTATAGATGTTTTTCACTGCTTGGAGCTACCTCTAAACACTGAACGCAATAAAGCAGAGGGGAGTAGATGAAAACCAGGCCAGAGAGGAAAAAACCTGTTGGAATGTGTTTTCTTCTCATAAGAAATCAATGGCACCCTTCAACCCGCTCTGTCTCTAGGCTATGGAGTCTTCTTCTGAGAAATCTTAATTCTTTCTTGCTAGGTATGGTTTGTTGTATATATATAATACCAGGGTGTGAGAGTCAACTTATGCTACCAAAGTATAAGTTCCTGGGCAGGATCCATGACTTATTCATCTGTGGTCTCTGGACCTAGCACCATGTAGAATTCCAATTGAACTCAATTTCTGAAATTGAATCTAATAGGCCAAACCAATTGCCCAAATTCTTACCATTACCGTTATCCTTTAATGCCTGTATAAATGTATGGCAGGCAGGATGGCTCTATTGGCAAGAAGTCACAGGTATCCACTCAAAGAAATAGCATTGGGTGGGGACTGGGGAACACATTGAGCAATCACCAAATCTTGTGTTGATTCTAGTGTACCACATGGAAGGACCATAGGTAGACATGTTTGGAATTGTATTGATAAGGTCATAATAATAAAGGTAGTTGGGAAAGCACCTAACATTAGTGACACCAGCTATTTTTGGCTCTTTGAGTTCACTAATTTGAATATAGCATTTGGGAAAATGTCTGTGGAAAGCAGTGATTCACTAAACTAAACAAGGGCTGGATGGTGTCTGTTTCCCTCTCCTCTACCCAGAAACTGGCTCTCTTATTTGTCCTATAAACATGGCAGGAGGTGGTTGTCCCCATCATTTCTGAATTTACATCTCTGGCCAAGTGACCAGTGGAGACTGATTTGCAATTTTGATTCCCAGCTCCACGTTGTCAAGAGAGAGAGATGGGTTTGCTCAGCTTGAAATATTTTCTTTCCCTGGCCCAATATTTGAGGCCTAGGGCATGAGGGTTAGGGGTTGGGTTAGGTAGTTATAAATATGACTGTCAGGGACTAACTACAGTTGGCTGGGACAGCAATTCTCAGAGTAGGGGGTTAGCATGCTGGGCAGATCTCCTAAAAGGCCTCTAACACAATTAAAAGGAAAAAAAATAAAAATAAAAAAGGAAAATTTACTCTTGCCCAGAAAGGAAAGTACAAAATGAATAGGTATATGGACAAGCAACCAATAAACAATCTTTGCAAATTTATGGACAGCAGTTGAACTGGATCAATGGCTCTCATAAATATTCATTCATCTGGTAACACAGGGAAAAAAATCTCATCAGTCTTCTTTAATTAAAACCTTCTTTTCAGAACCAAATCCAAGAAATGGCTATGACAAAGAATACCTGCCCAGCATTTATTCTCCCCTTCTTCTGTGAAAACAGTTGGGGCAGTTTTATGCACAGCTAAATAAATACATTTCCCAGCCTCCTGTGTAGCAAGATGTCACTAAATGAATTGTAGGCTGAAATTGTCTGTAAACAGTGGGATTTCCCAGGAACAGTGTTTTTCAAAAAGGGGCATACAGCTACAGATGTCTTTTGTGGTTTTACTCCTTACCCATTATCCTGGCTGGAAAACAGACATGATGAATAGATTCCCAAATATCCATTCTGGAACACAAGGTGACCTTGAGGATGGCAGTCATATTATCACAATGCAAGAATATAAATACAGAAGGTGTCAAGGTCCAGAATGACATGTTGGAGCTTCATACTATAGCTGTACTGCTTAACTACAGATATTCATGAGAGAAAAATAAATTCTGTCTTGGTTAAACCATTTTTATCTCCAGTCTGTATAGCTAGAAACTGAATGATTCAGCCGGGTGTGGTAGTGCATGCTTGTAATCCCAGTGGCTCAGGAGGCTGAAACAGGAGGATCACAAGTTCAAAGCCAGCCTCAGCAATTTAGCAGGGCCCTAAGCAACTGAATGAGACTCTATCTCAAAAAATAAAAAACCACCACCACCACCAACAACAACAACAACAAAAAAACACACCAAAACAGGGTTGGGGACAAAACAAACAAAACAGGCTGGGGATGTAGCTCCCAGGCTGAATGCACCTGGGTTCAAAACCTGGTACCAAAAAAAGGAAAAAAAGAAAAGAAAAGCAAAAGAAACTGAAAGATTAAAATTCCTAAGTAGGTTAAGGAGTCTCTATTTAATGGGGAGCATTTTGTGATTGACATATGGTGACTGAAAAAACCAAACCAACCAAATTCAGGGGCTGGTAATATAGCTCAGTGGTAAAGCACATGCTTAGCATGTGCAAAGCTTTGGGTTCCATTCCCAGCACCACCAGCTATCCTCACCCCCCAACATCAAGTTTACATTACAACCCATCACTGAGTCCTTTGTTCTGGGCCTATGTTTCCATAATGGCTGTTATGGTTTGGATGTGAGGTGTCCCCCAAAAACTCACATGTGAGACAATGCAAGAAGGTTCAGAGGAGAAATGATTGGGTTGTAAGAGTTTTAACCTGATCAGTGATTTAATCTCCTGATAGGGATTAACTGAGTGGTAACTGAATTGGTAGGGTGTGGCTGGAGAAGGTGGGAATTGGGTGTGGCTTTGGGTATATATTTGTATCTGGTAGAGTTTCTCTCTCTGTTTTCTGATCATGGCGTGAGCTGCTTCCCTCTGCCACACTTTTCTACCATGATGTTGTGCCTAATCTTGAGCCCCTTGAGCCCCAAGGATTGGAATCAGCCTTCTATGGACTAAGACCTCTGAAACCCTGAGCCCTCTAATAAACTTTTCCTCCTTTAAAATTGTTCTGGTCAGATCTTTTAGCCACAGCAGCAAAAAAGCTGACTAAAACAGTGGCTAAAGTCTATTAAGACAAAAATGATATCCAGGTAGATGGATAAGCCAATGTTCCCCTTTTAAAAACCCTCCATAGAAATTATGACAATATGCCTTGAAGAACCGCAGGAAACAAAATTGATAGTTGGCCTCAGCTGCCAGATTCTTAATTCCATCTCTACATTTGAGCTGAGACCTTGCCTCCCAAGGGACGCTCCCAACTAATGACAAAAAAAGTGGCTGGGATCACAAGGCAGATTTATTCTAGAGGGATTTGGGACTTGCCAAACCTTCCCTAGACTACATGAGAGCCTAGGACATTTCCACCTGACCTTCTTTCCCTCTATGCTTCACTGGGGGCAGATCTGCATAGGGGTCTGATGACAGCAGCCTTCTTCTCTCTCACGCATTTCTCTTAGTAAAAACCTTGCATGTTTTATTCCATCTTTGACATCTGCTTCTCTGAGGACCTGAACTAACGTACTCATTCAAAAGAGGGTTTGTTTATAAATAAAAAGACTACAGCAGTTCGACATTTTCTCCACTCTGGCAGCAATCTATTTTCTGTGTCCCATTTTATGCAAGGACACATGATTCTTGGGCAAAAATTCATGAAATGTCAGGCTCTCACCTCTTCTTTTATCTTCTCTTTAAAATGAAGAAAAATGGAGGAAAAGAAATAACTGCCTATTGCAAAGTTTTAGTGGAGGTGTTTTGCTCAAAAGTCTGAGCTACTAAGAAGAATGAGGGATGAGATAATGCAACCTCTCTGATGCTTGGTCATAATATGGTTGAGGATATGAGAAAGTGGAGAGGGGCTCTGTCCTGCCTGGTGTTTGGGAAATGCAGTTAACTGAGCTTGGTCATCTTCAGTATTTGGGAAGAAAGAGGGTGGAGGATTACATGGAAGGTTTTTATGGGTCAGGCCCCAAAGTAGGGTACAGCACTTTTGGCTACATTCCTTTGACCAGGAATCTGTCACCTGGGATGCCGCAGTCTGGCTGGGCACAATTCAGGAGCCACTTGTCAAAAGAAACAAACTTTATTTTTAGAACTACAAATGCCAAACAAAACAGCTCCTCAGGAAAAAACCCTCAGAGCCCAACTGCCACCACCGGCTTCCCCAAGCCTCTCACCCACACAAGCCTCACCACCTCCCACAATCCTCCTGCTCTTGAGGCTGATTGGCTGGGTCGCATGGGCGGAGCCAAAGAAGTCCCCCAATGAGCAGCTCCGTGGTCTGAAAGGGGAGGGAAACAGCCCAATGAGCATCACCACAGAGGAGCCAATCAGCTAGATGTTGCTGGGGCTGCTGTGAGCCAATCATCAGCCGGCAGCTGGAAGTTTGCTGGCAGCTGGAAGTTTGCTGGGGCCCCTTTGGCTGTGGCTCTCAACACTGGGAGGTTGGGAAATGTAGTCTACTTGGAAGCCAAGGAAAAATGGAAATGAGGTTGGGGAACAGTTAGCCAGTTCCTGCCCCAGTCATTTAGAAAGGAACAATGGGGCTCTGGTTTCCTCAACAATTTTATAGGTACAATTCCAAACTGTGCTTTTTTCTTTATCAGTACACTGGTGGTGTCGCTTCATTAGAAAATATCCATTTTGAAGGGGATATGGAATATAATAAAGTATTTTATGGTAGTTAAACTGTCTTAACATCAGTTAATTTACTTGGAGATTTGTTATGCCATCAAGTATTCCCAGACTACTTTGAACAGATTGCAAAGCTGCCTGATCAAAATTCTCATTTCTTATTTATAGGCAAATTATAGTTCAGATCCAGATGTTGAGTGGGGAGCAGGTAGAAATTTTTATCTTGTGTTTCATAGGGCATGTCAAATGCTAAGATGGGTTGCATTTTCTTTTTAAATGTACAAATAGATGACAAGTGTTGGTTATGAATTGACCCTGAATAAAAATATATTTAGGATTTAATCAAATTTTCAGGAATTTGAATACAACAAGGCCATCTTAGAAATTCAAAACAAACTATTTCAATATAACACTGTAATAAATATCACCCAAATATAAATTTTATTTTTTGCAGTGTATTAAATCAAATCAATTCTTTACTTTGAATGTTGTCATTTTGAGGGGAAGGGGCTAGAAAGATATTTCTAAAAATATGTAAAATATTTTCTTAGTAACATTTCATTTAACATCTCCCTAGACTGTCAGCATATATTTTTTTCTAACTTGAATTAGTGATTTGGTAATTCCACATGCTTGGTAACATTTGTAGTATCCCACTTTCTCCAAATTGCTAACTACTGCATGGGACCACACAAAGTTAGAATTTGATTAAAGATGACATTTGCAAAAAGATAGCCGAGTAACCCAAAACATCACTTTTTAGTTTAGTTCCATAGTACCTCCAGTGAAAGAAATTCACTTGCCAGTAATATTTTATGAATTCAGCATTTTAAATTCAGAAAGGATCTTAAAGGTCAACTAGTCCAACCTTTTCATTTCACAGTCGAAAGAACTGAATTTCAAAAAAGCTGATGGTAACAGAGCTAATTAACTACATGTGGAGGTTTAGAGGACAAGTTCACCCATCCATTCATGTATCCATCCAGTCAACCAACAAATATTTATTGAGTGCCCAGTGTCCAGACACTTGCTTGATGCTGATGATACAATGATGCACAAAATGAAATCTGGTTTCTGTTCTCTTGGAAGAAAGGAAATTTAACTGAATATTAACATATTGCCACGAAGGAGAGCTATACTATATTTTGAAAGCAGACAGCTGGGGCAGACCTTGTCTGGTAGGTGAGGATAGCAAGGGAGGCTTGCTTTAGGTCACAAAGCATAAGCTGGAGGATGAAGTTTGAGGCAAAGAGGAAGAAGAATGCACATGGAAAGCCATGTGCTGTGAGAGTTATAAGACCAGCACTTATGATGACCTTGAAATAGGCCAAAGGAGGTGAAGTCCAGAGAGCAAGTGAGAACATGGTGTACTATGGGGCCGAAAGATAGGGGTTGCCAACAAAGACCAACTCTTGTCCTAATGACTTGATGTGAGAATGTGAAGTCTGGATCTGAGCTGCCATTTTGCCACAGTGAAGGGCCAGTCAAGAGAATAGTGTAAGGGCTGGGGTTGTGGCTCAGTGGTAGAGTGCTTGCCTCGCGTGTGTGAGGCACTAGCTTCAATCCTCAGCACCGCATAAAAGTAAATAAACAAAATAAAGGTATTATGGCCATCTACAATGAAAAAACAACACAAAACAAAACAAAAAAGAAACCCAACAAAATAACATGAAAATCTGGGATAGTACCAACACCATGGGAGGCTTAGAAGAAATCAGTGAGAAAGCAAATCCTTGGTGGCACTGCATGAGTTGCAAAGTCAAGTCTCACTTGAATAAAGAAATAATATGGGGCCATTTAGTTGTGGTTTTATGGTTTAAGTGAATTTAAATTGGATTTTGTTTTTGTCACATATAGCCAAATAGAGAAAAACAGTCAACTTAAAATGGCAATTACTGAAAGGAAAAAATCTTTTTTTAAAATGTTTTAATTAGTGCATTATAGCTATACATAATATTGGGGTTCATTTTTACATACTCATACAGCATTGAATATAATTTGCTCCATTTCAGTCCCAAGTGCTGCTTCTTTCCCTTGCCTTCTCCCTCCCCTTGTCCTCCTTCCTCTATGGGTCTTCCTTCTATTTATTTATTTATTTATTTAAATTGGTGCTTTATAGATTTACATAAAGGTGGAATTCACTGTGGTATATTTATGTATGTACATAGCATATTTTTTTCAATTTCATTCTGCAGTTTCTCCCTTTTCCTGTCCCTCCTCCTTCCCCCTCAATCTCCTCCCTCACTGATCTCCTGTCTATTTTTATGGGACCCACCCCCACTCCCCCCCCCCTTATTTTGCTCTCTAGCTTGCACATATGAGAGAAAACATTTGATCCTTGACTTTCTGAGTCTGGCTTATTTCACTTAGCATAACAATACCTAGTTCCATTCATTTACCAGCAAATGCCATAATTTCATTCTTCTTTATGGCCAAGGAAAACTCCACTGA
The DNA here is from genome assembly GCF_964194105.1 of Spermophilus citellus. NCBI lineage: Eukaryota > Metazoa > Chordata > Mammalia > Rodentia > Sciuridae > Spermophilus > Spermophilus citellus. The sequence goes on from NC_138190.1 coordinate 10,988,228, forward strand.
ATCACTGTGTTTTTAATGGGATTTATGTCATTTGGTTAGTAATTAATGAATATTTGCTGAATCTAATGCTCATTTCCATCACTGTGTGGAATACCTTCTATATTTATTTCTATCCTACTCATTCTCAAAGCCTAGGGTAACCTCCCTAACTCCAAGGAGCATCATCCCTTTTTTTAAACGGACTCTTCCCTTCCTATTTGTTCATTGATTGTGTGAATCAGTCTATTTGATCTGTTCTTCTTTTCTTTCCTTTTCTCTCTTTATTTTTCTTGGTAGTACTTGAGGTTGAACCCAGGGGCACTTAGCCATTGAGACACATCCCTAGACCTTTTTATTTTATTTTGAGACAGGTTCTCACTAAGTTGCTGAGGCTGGCCTCAGACGTGTGATCCTCCTGCCTCAACCTCCCAAGTTGCTGAGATTAATCTTATATTTTTATGTTAGTGCTTTGTTGTGTCTTTTCTTCCTTTGTATCTTTTCATGTGTTTTTTTGAGAGAGAGAGAGAGAGAGAGAGAGAGAGAGAGAGAGAGAGAGAGAGAGAGAGAATTTTTTTTTTTTAATATTTATTTTTTAGTTTTCGGCGGACACAACATCTTTGTTTGTATGTGGTGCTGAGGATCGAACCCAGGGGCCGCACGCATGCCAGGCGAGCGCGCTACTTCTTGAGCCACATCCCCAGCCCCTTTTCATGTGTTATTTCTTGAATTTTGGGATGCATATGAATCAAGTGGACTTGTTAAAGTGGCATATTCTCTCAGGTGCACATGTGGAGAAACAGCTAGGGGATTGGTGCCATGACTTGGAAAATGGGATCTGGGCAGGGCACCAATTGCATCTAGTACATATATTTCACCTTGTTTAACTGCCTTAGCAAGCCTGCAAGGCAAATTTATTATTATTATCCTTATTTTTCAGATGAGGAAACTAAGGCATAGAAAAAACATGGCTAAAGTGGAGGAATTTTTCCAACCCAGGCATCCTGGTTCCCATTTTTAGAGAATTACAGGGGAAACATGCCTGATAATTCCAAAATCTCTGCTAACTCTTCATTTTATGATGTTAATCTAATTTAATTCATGAAATATGCGTTGATCACTGATATTGTATAGAGTTGTCTTACAGGAGTGTTTCACTGAAGAAGGGCCCAAATTACATTATGTCTCTCTCCACTGGAGGCTTTGATTTTGAAAGCCCCTTGGGCCCATTTTGCCCAGCACTTCAAATTACATAATTGGCTATGCATACCTTTCTGGATTCAGTTTCAAACTGTTTGATGAGTTTGTTCTTAAATCATCTGTGTGAATTATCTGCTCATAAAATATGTCTTTTAATGAGGAAATGTGACAATGGATCTTCATTTAAATCAGTAATTAAGGGATATTGTGAATAGGAACATTATCTCAGCTTTCAGCATTTTTTTCCCTTTTGAGCATTTTTATTCTCAAACAATAACTTGAAAGAAGATGATTAAAGATATTTCCTGATAAGTCTGGACAGTTAGTCTTCCCAAATTTTTAGTAAAAAGGGGAAATTATATAATGTTTTAAAAATGGGATATGGGGTGGACATTGCTGTAGTTTGAGTGTCCCCTTAGGGTCATGTGTTGAAATTTAATCGCCATTGTGAAGGCTGAAACCTTTTTTTTTTTTTTTTTTTGCTACTGGGGATTGAACCCAGTGCCACTTAACCACTGAGCCACATTTCCAGCCCTTTTTATTTTTTTGAGACAAGGTCTTTCTAAGTTGCTTAGAGTCTCACTAGATTGCTGAAGCTGCCTTTGAACTGGCAATCCTCCTGCCTTAGCCTCCCGAGTAGCTGGGATTACAGCGTGCGCCACCGTGCCGGTTACAGGGGGGTTGAAACTTAATATGGTGTTTAAAGGTGAGGCCTATTGGAAGTGATTAGGATTAGATAAGGTTATTAGGGTGGAGTCCCCGTGATTTAATCCTGGTGACTTTCTAAGAAGAGGATGATGTCAGACAAGGTATGCTCATACTTCCTGTTTCTTGGGACTGTCAGCAAGAAGGCCATCATTAGACGCAGCCTCTTGATCTTCAACTAGACCATGAGCCAGAACAAACCTCTTTTCTTCTAGTCTGTTTCAAGTATTTCATTATATTAATAACAAGCAGACTAATGCAAATATCCATTGGCAGTGATCTGAGGGGAGGGGGAAGATTGTTAGGTGAGTTGAGTTTGAGCCTAAGATTTTCAAAATTTTAATTTCATTTATTTTAAAAATAGATGACATATTACATGGTCCAAAATTCAAAAGGGTATTAAAGTAGTCTTTCCTACCTCATCCTGCAGGGACTCAGTTCCCTTTCCCAAAGGTGACTAGTGTTATTTGTTTCTTGATTATCTTTTCAGAGGTGTTTTGTGAATATTCAAGCAGATGCATATAAATATTTCCAAAGATTTTTGAAAATTTATTGGTAAGGGTAGAAGCAAGGGGAAAAAAAATGCTTTGTTTCCTAGGGCTATTGTAACAAATTACCACAAACTCTTTGGCTTATAAAAACAGAAATTTATACACTCCCTGTCCAAAATCAAGGTATCCACTGTGCCATATTTTCTCTGAAGGCTCTGGGGAAGAATCCTCCCCTGCCTTTCCTAATTTCTGGTGATTGCCAGCAATCCCAGCATTCCTTGCTGGTACACACATCACTCTGACATCTCCCTCTGTTATCATATGACATGCTTCTCGGGTGTCTCTGTGTCACAATTTCCTCTTCTTATAAGAATATCAAGCTGGGCATGGTGGTGCATGCCTGTAACCCAGTGGCTTGGGAGGCTGAGGCAGGAGGATCGAGAGTTCAAAGCTGGTCTCAGCAAAAGTGAGGAGATAAGCAACTCAGTGAGACCCTGTCTCTAAATTAAATAAAAAATAGGGCTGAGGATGTGGCTCCGTGGTCAAGGACCCCTGAGTTCAATCCCTGGTACAAAAAAAAAAAAAAAAAAGAAGACTTATAAGACAAGGATATTAGACACTGGATTAGGGTGACTTCATTTTTACTTGATTATATCTGCAAATACTCTATTTCCTAATAAGGTTATATTCAAAGGCAATGGAACTTAAAATTTGAGCATATCTTTTTTTTCTTTTTCTTTTATTGTGGTACTGGGGATCAAACCCAGGGCCTTATGCATGCAAGGTAAGCACTCTACCAACTGAGCTATATCCCCAGCCCCTTGAGCATATCTTTTTAACAGACACAATTATACCTACTTAAATCCATAACATTATAATTTCCAAACTTTAAGCAGGCTTTATAGAGAATTGCAGCTCAGTTCACCTCTGCGATGGAATGCCATCGAGAGTTTCTTTGTTTCAGAGAAAACACTCAAATGTGCCTTTCCTCTTTCATAGGCATGAAGCAAAGACACCCAGTGACATCAAGAAACCAAGGTATTTTTGAAAAAAATGAGAGAAGTTAGCTGTGAGTGAAAAGTGTTTAAATCAGTGGAGCTTTTCTCCCAACATTTTTTTTTTGTACCAGGCACTTCATCACTGAGCCACATAGCCACATTTCCAGCCCTTTTTATTTTATTTATTTTTACTTTTGAAATAGGATCTCTCTAAATTAATGAGGCTGGCCTCGAACTTGGAATCCTCCTGCCTCAGGCTCCCACATCCCTGGGATTACAGGTTTGCACCTGATTTTGATGAACATTTTTGACTCCTGCCCATGTAAGAAATATATCATGACCTAAAACACAAATATTTGAATATATATGAATATATATATATATATATATATATATATATATATATATATGAAAAGATCTAACTGAAACAAAGGCTTGCTCCATGAAATAATACACACATTTATCATTTGCAATGAATTCTGATGTTTTCTATTATATTATTTTTCATAATTTTTTTTCCCTCAAGACCACTGATGGGTTGCCATTTACAGTATGATAACACTTCTTGGTGATCTGCTTCTTCCCTGAGAAAGGGTTTATAGATTTTCACACCTGTACGCTCTTGCTTGCTCTTGCTTGTTCTCATGGAGGTGTTCGAAGATGGTAGGAATGAAGTGGGTGACTAATCTTCACCTCCCCAAGGAGGAATGAACAGCCATCAAAGGGAATTGAACCCTGTGATGAACTTGGTTCAACATAGGTTGGACTGCTAATGTTGGGCTGTTGTGTTCCAATATACTTCTTGAGTTTCAGGAGAATGGGGGCTGTCAATCATCTTGGCAAATCCTAAAACTGAAATGAAGATTGGGGGATGCGTTTAAGGGAGAAAGAAATGTCCCTGGGACCTCTGACTCCATGGAGGAGAGACAGCTCAAGGACATTTTTATTGATATAGTGAAAATGACAGGGAAATGAAGAGCAAGGTTTACTCCTTCTGTAAGGGTCCGGTGAAAAGTCCGAGGAAGAGACCACCAAGAGACTGACTCATGCAATTGCAAAAGGGGATTTATTGAGGATCCAATTCAGCGCGCTGAGGCTCTAGGCTCACTCAAGAAGCGAGAGCAGTCCAGAGCCCAGAGCAGAGGTCAAGCAGAGCTTAAGTACACTTTTTGGGGAGGGCGGGGGCTTTGTATACATCAGAACAAATCAGCATGAGGCGCGGGAAAATTGAACAACAACTCTCATACATGATTAGCACATTCATTGGCAGGAACAGGTCGGGGCAGGGGTGATTGGTCACTCCTAAGTGGGGTACACATTCAAACTGATTGGTTCGGGCCCTGTATGCCTACGTTTCAAGCTGCACAGGGCCCTAGGCTAAATGGCCAATAGGGCGTTGTCTTAACTGCCTCAGGAATTTCAGGTTCTGGGTGAGGCAGAGGAACTTAACAATACCTGGTCCTTCACTTTTTAACTCAGGCCTTGCAGCTTAGAAACTTTACAATGCTGGTCTTTTACATTTTAACTCAGGCTTTGCAGCTTAGAAACTTTACCCTTTCACTTCTGCGGTGGCAAGGCCAGGGAGTTGGGCAGAAGTGCTCTTCAGGGACCAGCTGTTGCTCTGTTGTAAGTCATGTAACAGATGCTGTCGGTGTCCACCTAGATCCTGTTTTCGTGTCTGTGTTCCCATCCCTCAGCTGCTCTGAGTGTTGCCTGTTTATAGCTCATAGCCGCCTCTTTCTTTGGAGAATGGCCTGTGGCAGAATGGGAGGTCACGTTGCCCCATTCTCTTGAGTGACTAGGGCCCATAACTAATAGAGTAGTAGAAAATGCTGGCCCCCTTCTTTCAATAAATGGAACAAACTCTTGCTTTGCCCCAGAGCAATTCATACGTCATATTTCTTCATGGAATCAGGCTGCAACTAAGCTCCCAGGGAGAGCCCATGATCTCCTGGCTCTTTCCCCTGCCCCAGGCTGTTTCCTTCACTCCTCTTCTGAGGGTTTTCCCCAGTAAATCACATGTGCAAAATTGTCAAACCCAAAGTAAAACAGTCATAACTTCTTCAATTTGTAGTTTTAGCTTAACTTTTTATTATTTTCTTTTTTTATTATCTTCTTCTTAGTACAGGTTGCAGCTGTACATTTTCACTTTAGAAATTAAAGATGGTAATCAGAACCATGCTTCGGGCAAAGCAGTATTAGGGAATCAAGCAGGAATGCAAGGGGAGTGGGTGGGACCAGCCAGCAGAGTCAGCTGTGGCCTCATGGGTGGGGGAAGGAATAGCTTGGAACAGGGAGGGGATCCAGTCAGCAGGGAACAAAACAAAGCAAAGGCATTTGTCAAGAGGAGACAAAACAGAGCTGGACTTCTACTGGCAAGTAAGTTGGGACTTAAGTCTGTAAATTGAAGACCAGGAGCAAATAGATGCCATCTTTTTGGCATCGTCTCTTGGCATATTGGTTTTCAATTGCTGCTGTAACAGATTGCTACAAACTTAGTGGCTAAAAGCAACACAGATTTATTAGAGTACTGGAGGTTAGAGTTGTCAGTGGGTCTGTAGGCCTGCATTCCTTCTGGATGCTCCAGGGGGAGGATCCATATCCTTGGCTTTTCTCTCTTCTATAGAGGCTGCCTGTGTCTTTGGCTCATGATTCCTTCCTCTGTCTTCACTGCCAGCTATATAGCATCTTCCCATTTCTCTCTGTTCCTCTACTTCTATTATCACATCTCCTTCTGACTCTGACTCCTCTTGAATCCCTTTTGCAAGGATCCTTGTGAATACATTGGGCACACCCAGATAATCCATGATAATTTCCCCATCTCAATATCCTTACTTTAATAACATCTACAAAGTTCTTTTTGCTAAGTAAAGTTACATATTCACTGGTTCCTGATATTAGGTCATGGTATTTTTCTGGGGCATGGGGGTGAGGGTGGGGTGGGCATTGCTTAGCTCATCACAGTTGAGAAGGCCTGGATACAAAACTTACACTTGCCTTTCTGCATATGGCGTCATGTCTAACGCCTGAGAATCAGTTTTGCTGAATTAATAATGACTCGATATCTAAACACTTGCCTTGCAATGCCATCTGTGCCTGCTCCTCCCTCTTTTAACATGAATCAGTCTCTGCCAAGAATTGGAGCTGGACCAAGGTAGGCCCGGCCCACATTACTGAGACCATGGGTCTGTGTCACACAGACCCAGAGTACAGGGACTGTGTGACATGGCTGTGTTCATCCACGGACAAGGTTTTCTTCTGAAATGATTGGACAAAAGCAGAACCTTAAGTGCCATCTCCACTAGGTTTGTCCCACACTGACTCTTTTACTAGATCTTTTAGCACAAGTTATAGGACAAAATGACTCCTCTGGTCACACAGTGGCCACTCCTGGTTCTATCTTCTCTGGTTACTCAGTGTCTATCTATATGCAGCCAATAATTTATAGCCACTAATGAAGCAAGGGGGGTTAGAAAAAAATCACCATCAACCCAAATTCAACCTCATTCTCAATATCTCTCTCTTTTCTAATTCGTCCTGTATGATATCTCTTAACGATTTTTTCAACATCAAAATCAAGTTCAGGGCTCCAGATACAGTCTGTAGTTCATGCAAATGAATACTGAAGCTGTTGTTTAGTATGACCCAAAGATAAGTTGGCATATGCTTTCTTTCTGTTAAATAAAAATTCCTTTAAGGGCAGCAACTTATGATTAATGGCAGCCAAGGGAGGAATTGATGTCAGAGGCTACTGTCATTTGATATCAGTAATTTTTCCTTTGCATTCCTCAAATTACTGTCAAAGGTCATTGAGAGTGAATTTAGCTAGGCATTATTTTGTCCAGTAAATTGTATCTGGCTGAAAAATTTCCTGTTTTCTGTCAGTATATTGCTGTTATGATATGAAAGAAATAATTTGACCTCTCGGCAAGGGCTGTGTGGTGTCTCCTGCCCCTCATACCCAAGTTTGTGCTTTGGAGTCCTTCCTCTCATTAATCTCCCTGGTCTTTCCTCTGTCTCTCTCCCTCTATCCTGTTTAGATTTTCACCCACTATATTAGTTATGTTCTCCATTCTAGTGCTTCTTACCTGAACAGGAGCCTGCCTAGTCATTACATGGATGGTTTAGGAAGAGCTAAAGCTGGAAATGAAGATGGCTTTACTTTTTAGATACATACAGTATCTGGGAAAAAAATCATCTGAAAGTTTCGAGTTGCTTGCCATCTAATTTCTAAAACCTATTAGCTATTTCTCAGAATAACATTGGTTTGAGCCACATACCGCTTATGACAATTCATTATTGCTAATAGAATGAAGAAAAATATATTGATTAAAGACCAAAATCATGCACATTGCGGAGTCTCTTTTTACAATCCAAGATGTGGAACCGTGAACTTGATAAATTCTGGGCATCAATGACATGCTTCAGGAAACCAAGTGGGTGCTTCAAAGATATTTCTCCCGTCTTCAATCTTTCTTGCTAGCTGGCTGTAACAATTCTGTATAGGGTGAGAATATCCTTTCTTAATATGTTTCCTTCAATCCCCAAGAATATAAATGAGTTGATGATTAAGGCTATGGAGCATACAAGAGTCCATATCACTCTAATAGGTTTCTGAGATTTGAGCTATTTATTTTGCCAGCTCAATGTTTTTCCAATGCCAAGAAGAAATTTAGCAAGATTGGAAATCCTATGATATTCTTCACTCAGGCATTGCTGTGGAGAGGACTGAATAGAAATCCAATCTGCAGCCAACTTGTCTAAGTAATAATAATTTTTAAAAAAATTTAAAACAGGAAACACAAAGATACTTTACTTCAACAAGAAGCAATAATGTGCTGTTAGGGGAAATCTGCAAAATTACTTCAGAACTTGACTAAGTTATGTGACAGGCATTTTAAAAAGCATTAGACAAAGGATTTTACAGGTACATTTGAATTGATTAAACTTTTGCTTAGGACAGTAATAGGTATGAGACAAGACAATCCTTTCTCCATTGAGAGCCATTGATGCAAGGGAAACATACTGGCTGACAACTCACAAATACAAATGCAAGGTTACTAGTTTCTTTAAAACAACAATAACAACAACAAAACTGAGATAATAAGGCTATTACCCAATAGCTTTTTCAAAATTTAAAATCTTATTATGAAAAATTTAAGCATACACAAAATCAGTGAGGATAGTATAATAAACTTTCATACATTCATCACCAACATCAACAATAATCATTTGCCTGGGCTGGGGATGTGGCTCAAGCGGTAGCGCGCTCGCCTGGCATGCGTGCAGCCTGGGTTCGATCCTCAGCACCACATACAGACAAAGATGTTGTGTCCGCCAAATACTAAAAAATAAATATTAAAATTCTCTCTCTCTCTCTCCCTCTTTCTCACTCTCTCTCACTCTTTAAAAAAAAAAAAACAATAATCATTTGCCAATCTTTCAACTTCTTTAAAAAACAAGAAATACTTGCCAGTTATGGTGGCACATGCCTGGAATCCCAGCAACTTGGAAGCCTAAGGCAGGACAATAGCAAGTTCAAGGCCAGCCTCTGTGATTTAGTGAGCTCCCCAGCAGTTTAGCAAGACTCTGTCTCAAAATTTGAAAAATAAAAAGAACTGGGGATGTAGTTCAGTGGTAAAGTCCCCCTGGATTCAATCCCCCGTACCTAAAACAGAACAAAATAAGAACAACAAAAACTTGAGTCATGCCGGGTGTGGTGGCGCACGCCTGTAATCCCAGTGGCTTGGGAGACTGAGGCAGGAGGATCGAGAGTTCAAAGCCAGCCTCAGTAATTTAGTGAGCCCCTAAGCAACTCAGTAAGACCCTGTCTGCAAATAAAATATTAAAAAGGGCTGGGGATGTGGCTTAGTGGTGAAGTGCCCCTGGGTTCAATCCCCAGTACAAAAAAAAAAAAAAAAAAACCCAAACCAAACAAACAAACAAAAACCTTGAGTCTTAGCTTATGCTCTTCCTAGTCAATTTCTGGTATAGGTATTTCTTTTCTTTTTTTAATTTTTCTTTTTAATTGACATAATAATTATACATATTTATGGGGTACAGAGTGATAATTCAATACATGTATATACAATGTGTAATGATCAAATCAATAATTAGCATTTCTTTTCCCTCTCAAACATTAATCATTTCTATGAGTTGGGAACTTTCATATTCTTTTCTCAATTTTGTTTTTGTTTGTTTTGGTGCTAAAGATCAAACCTGGGGTCTTGCACATGGGAGGAAAGTGTTCTACCACTAAGCTACACCCCCAGTCCTTCTAATTATTTTAAAATGATCATAGATTGTTGTGGACAATAGTTACTGTGCTATAGAAGACATATATAGCTCAGTGATAGAGTACTTGCCTAGCATGAAACCCTGGGTCTGGTCCCCAACACCAAAACGAGTAAAAAAACCAAATAACTAATTCCTCCTATATAACTCTGTTTTAATGCCCCTTATGCAATCTCTTTCCATCTTCCTTAATTCCTATGCTTTCTAGTCTCTAGTGATCACTGTTCTACTATATTCTTCTATGGAAGCACATTTTAGTCCCACAAATAAATGAGAACCAATGGCATTTATCTTTCTGTGCCTGGATTATTTCATTTAACATAATGTCCTCCAGTTCTTCCATGTTGCTGCAAATTACAAGACTTCATTCTTTTTATGGCTGAATAGTATTCCATTATGTATATATCACATTTTCCATATCCATTCATATATTGATGGACCCTTTGGTTGAGTCCACATTTTGGTAATTGTGAATAGTGCTAAAATCTTGTGGGAGTGCAGTTGGGTGTGGTGGCACACACCTGTAATCCCAGGGGCTCTGGATGCTGAGGCAGGAGGATCGTGAATTCAAAGCCAGCGTCACCAACTTAGCAAGACCCTGTTTCAAAATAAAAGGTAAAAAGGGGTGGGGATGTAGCTCAATGGTTAAGCACCCTTGGGTTCAATTTTTGGTATCAATAAAAGGCTGAGGGGCTGGGGTTGTGACTCAGTGATAGAGTATTCGCCTAGCACATGTGAGCCACTGAGTTCAAGCCTCAGTACCACATTAAATAAATAAACAAATAAATAAATAAATAAAAATAAATTAAAGGTATAGTGTCCATCTATATAACCAAAAAAATTTTTTTTAAAGGTGGAATTTAGGCTGGGGTTGTGGCTCAGCAGTAGAGTGCTCACCTAGCATGGATGAGGCACTGGATTCTATCCTCAGAACCACATAAATGTAAAATAAAGATATTATGTCCACCTAAAACTAAAAAATAAATATATTTTTTAAAAAGAGTGGAATTTACATAATATAAAATTAATTATTTTCTGAATGAATTAAAACTTTTAATTTCACCCTATTTTAAAAGCTTTATTCTGGTAAAATATAATATTTACTACTTCAGTATTTTTAAAGTATACAATTCAGTAGCATTAAGTACATTTTCATGTCATGCAACCCTCATCACTATTTTTTCCTTATTTTTGTTGTATTAATTTAAAATTTTTTATTTGTTCTTTTTGTTATACATGACAGTAGAATGTATTTTGACATATGACACATACATGGAGTATAACTTCCCATTGTTGTGGTTGTACATGATGTGGAGTTACACTCGTCATGTGTATATGAACACACAAAAGTAACGTCTGATTCATTCTGTGTTTCCTATTCTCATTCCCTCTCCCTTCCCTTCATTCCCCTTTGTCTAATCCAAAGAACTTCTATTCCTTCCTCCTCCCCCCATTATTGTGTATTATCATTCACATATCAGAGAGAACATTTGGACTTTGGTTTTTTGGGATTGGCTTATTTCACTTAGCATGATAATCTCCAGTTCCATCCATTTACTGGCAAATGCCATAATTCCATTCTTCTCTATGGCTGAGAGATATTCCATTGTGTATATGTACCATACTTTCTTTATTCATTCATCTGATGAAGGGTGGCATGGTCATTTCTATACCTATGGACCTTAAGACACCTTAATTTCAGTAGACTTTTTTTTCCCTTCCAGTACTGGGGATTGAACCCAGCGCCTCACATATGCCAGGCAAGTCTACTACCACTGAGCTGCATCCCTAGTCCCTTTTTGAATTTTATTTGAGACAGGGCCTTTGCTAAATTGCCCAGCCTGGCCTCACACTTGCAATTCTCCTGCCTCAATTTCAGTAGATTTTCTTACCTCTTTCTTTCCTGATAGGCTATTTAGCCATCTTCCCTTCTTTCCATTCTGCCATTTCCCCTTCTCTCCACTTCAAAATGCTTTCTTTATCTCAGAATTCTGCTCTATTTCTCTCATCCTCTTCCATTATTTTCTTTTGTTGCAGAGAAAGAAAGTTTTTCCTTATGAAGTTAACCCTCCACCTGGGTATTTGGTTATGTCTGTCTTCTGTAGAATCTTGTGCTATTAATTTTCTGTCTTCCATTTTTTCTTTCTCAGAGGCCATTCCTCTTAATCATCTCAGGTATGAAAGAACAAAGTAGATCTTTTTGTCCCGGGCCAAGACTCATCTAGGGAAAATCACCTTTCGTGGGTGGGATATTTATTGCTAGGTCATAGTAGACAGTTACAACAAAGAAACCTCACAAGCAGGTGACAGAGATTTTGTGAGTAGCATCAATTTCTTTTCATATAAAATCTTAAATAGAATAAAAAAGACTGTTAAAAAAAAAAAGCCACAAACCCTTGTAACCCATGTCTTTCAGGATTCTGTACCTTTCAGTTATGGCCTTATAAGAAGAAACAGATCCTTCTTATTTGGATCAAGAATACTCAAGAAGCATACTTACAGATTCGCATTAAAATGAAGAGATAACATTAATGAACTCAATACCTGGCCCATGAATCAACTCTTGGCCATTCCACACACAACTGATTAGTGTTAGATTTAGGACTCAAACTCAGGCCTTTGACTCCCAGTTCAGTGTTATTATATCTCCAGTATCTATCATGTGGCCTAGCACACAGTAAGTATCCAGGGAAAGGTTATTGAGATGATAAGTGAATCTATCACCAATATGTGGTTTGGATATAGATTGGGCAAAGGTGACCGTGAAATTGGTGTTCATTGAACTGGCTGCCCTTAACTGGCTGCCCACCATCTTAGCTTAGCTCTTTTACTCATGACTCTCAGTCTTCAAAGAGAAGCATTAGTGGAGTCCCCATTTCTTTTATAGCCTTGGATCTGTGTCTGAGGAAAACTGAAATTCATTGTATTTATTCTCCAGCAATATATCTCAGAAATAATCAGTAATCAAAGAAAACCCTTTGAAGAGTCCCTAAAGTAGAGAGGTAAGTTTTCTGAACATAAAAATGTTATGACATTCATTTTTCAACATCAATTAAATTGGCACTCATGTACATAGTACTTGACATTCATAACAGCATCTAGATCCAATTGTATTTGTTCCTTCATGATCCTTAATAGGTATTTTTGTTTGTTTTTAAAGTTCTTTTAAAATTATAGTTGTTAACATATTAATTGTATACATTAATGGGTTTTGCTGTGACATTTACATGTATGCATATGTTGTGTTTTAATCATGTCTACCTTCCCCTCTGCCCCACTACCCTCTCCTCTTCCCACTTTCCCTTGGTTCCCTTCCCATTTCACAGGTATGTTTTTCATGGAAATTGGTAATCAAATTTTAAATTGTCACTTCAGAACACATAAGATGCAGTAGTCATTCCTGTGTTTAATGATACACCCCCAATGCTTTTAAAGGATAATAAGACTGAAAGGGAAGTGAATATTTTCTTCTTTTAACAATGCAGCTCATAATTAATTGATCACCACCTTCTATTAGATATCTTTGATCCTGCTAATTGAAAATGAGGCTATTTTCCTTAGCACAGAATAAAAGCAATATTAAATAGTGTAGTCTTTGTTCACATAAGGACCAAATATTGTTCTTATACAACAGATATAGGAAAGATTAATACAAAAAAAAAAAGTTTAACCAATTGATTTTGTGTGTGTGTGTGTGTGTGTGTGTGTGTGTGTGTGGTACTGGGGATTGAACCCAGGGCCTTGTGACCAATTGATATTTTTAATGATTTGCTGGCAACACTGGTTATAGAAACCTCTTAATAGATTGATTTTCCCAGTAGCAGAAAAACTATTTTAGTGAGGTTGAAGAAGGGAAGGGGGTCAGAAGACAGAATGACCTGTATCATCACCATTATAATACAAGCTTGATGCTTTCACATAATTACTAGTACTTCACAAAAAGTCCCACAAGGTATAATTTTCATTCTCTTTTAACAGAGAAAGACATCAGGACTACAAGATGTCAGGAAATTCATCCAATGTAAATGGTAAGATCAGGATTTTAATGCAGATGTTTGAATTCTAAATCCTATTCTAGCTCCAGCACTGTGCTGTATCTTTTTTTTTTTTTTAGTTGTAGTTGGACACAATACCTTTATTATATTTATTTATTTTTATATGTTGCTGAGGATCGAACCCAGGGCCTTGCACGTGCTAGGCGAGCATGAGTGCTCTACTGCTGTGAGCCACACAACCTCAGCCCTGACTGTGCTGTATCTTTTGGCTGCATAATCTGATTAATATCAAAAGATGTATTATTATGAGCAATGATAGAATATAAATAGATGAGTAGACAAATGCTCAGAATAGGTATAACTTGCCATCATGGCACTGGGGATGGTTTTTGTACTTTTACTTACATTGGAGACACAAGTTGACTAGATATTGGGAAGTAGTATGTAATGAATGGTTTTGTTTTGGACAGTAGAAATTTCTTATAAGAGTGATTGCTACTGTGGAATGCAATCACCCCTCAGTATCTGCAGGAGATTGACCCAGGACCCCTGTGGATCCACAAATGTTCAAGTGCCTTATATAAAATGGTATAGTATTATCACATAACCTACAAATATTCTCCCCTATTCTTTAAATCATCTCTAGATTACTTTTAATACTTAATACAATGCAAATGCTCTGTAAATAGTTCTTATACAATTTTCTTTAGGGAATAATGATTAGAAAAACTTCTGTATAGGTTTAGTATGGATATAATTTTTTGAAATATATTTCTGATCCACAGTTGGTTGAATCTGTGGGTATGCAACCCACAGGTTCAGAGAGCAAATTATGCTAAAGTAGATACTTTCAGAAACAAGGAATCTGATGTTTTCCTCAATTTCTCTTTTCCTGCTGCATGTGTTTATCTGATTCGCAGCAGTAAAAAGTCTCACACAAGAGCGCAAGTTGCTCTGATGTCACAGAGACAGGATCTAGTGTGTAGAGGATGCTGCTAGGCCTTCCCTCTTTTATAAATTAATGTGGACATCACCATAGAGCATCAGAATGAAAATGTCTAAATCTGGGGTCATCAAACTTTGCTGCAAAGGGCCAGATAAATATTTTAGGCTTTGTAGGTCACCTGGTCTCTCTTGCAACTTCTCAGCTTTGCTTTTGTAGTGTGTTCAAGTAGTCATGTGCTATACGAATGAGCAGGCTCTGTTCCAATAAAACTCTATTTAGAGACATTGAATTTTAAATTTCATATAATTTTCAAATCTCATGAAATAGTCTTTGTCTTTTAATGTTTCTCCAACCATTTAAAAATGTAAAAACAACAATGAACCCACCCACATTCATACAAACAAAACAACCTCATATCAAACAAACAAACAAATAAACAAAAACCATTCTTGACTCAGGCAGCACAAATACACCCAGCAGGCAGGATTTGGCTTGGGGCCATAGTTGGCATGACCCTGGCCTGGTACAGAAGGGGCAGTAAGGGATTTGTGCTGGATGGAGAAGACTCAGGGAGAGGAGGAGGACACCAGCACAAGAATGCACCTGATTTCAGGTTTAGAGGGGGACAGAGGAGACAGCTGTTCTTCTGAGTGGGCTGGCATCTCTTCCCAGCCAAGGGAATGAGTGATGCTGTTGCCCTGAGGAATTGTTGTTCTGAGCAGATTCACTGGAAATGACTCACAGGCTTGAACAAAGCTGGGGGAGATTTCCTGCCTTTTATTCATAGGCAGTAATCGGCCCACCTGTGTCTCTTAAATTAAGATTTCTAGAGCTCAGGCCTTAAGCCTCTTAACATGGTTTACTCTTACACCTTTTATCAGCATAGAAGAATAGCTGCTTTTCTCGTCTTTTCTTGTAAAACCTTGCTCCAAATATACAAGGTACTTTAGCCACATGATGTTTTTAAGGCTATTTCAGGGCTTACGATCACAGTGACACAAAAGAAATAATTGTCATTATAGATTAAAAATGTGATAGAAAAATTAAATGGTGTCCTTTTGAGTGTTGTGGGCAGCATTAGACAAGACATACCTGGATTGCAGTTTTAGAAATATGATTTGAATTTCTTGTCTGCCTTCCTCCTTACTCTTTAGTTTTAATTTTTTATTAGAGCTTTATCAGTCTATGAGATTTTTGATATATCAGTCTATGAGATTTAACAAATGTGTGTGACCCATGTTACATCTGAAAGTTACATAGCTACTATGACAAACAAGATCCGGAACATTTCTTCCAATCCAAAATGTTTCCTGATGCCCTTTACTAATTGTCTTCTCCCTTAACCTCAGCCTCTGGTGAACACTGATCTGGTTTCTGTTTCTTTAGCTTTGCCTTTTTTTGGAATGTCATGTAAACAGGATCAGGCAGGACATAGCCTTTTTGATTTAGTTTCTAGCATAATATGTTTGAGATTCATCCATTTTGTTGTGTGTTTCAGTACTTCCATTTATTGCCAAGTAGTATTTTTTGTGTGGCTCTACCACGGTTTGTTTATCTATTCTGCAGTGGAGGATGTTTGGATTGTTTCCAGCTTTAGGTGTTTGGTGAATAAGGCTGATATGAACATTCACTACAGGTTTTTATTTGCACAGAAGTTTATATTGCCTTGGGTAAATCCCTAGAAGTGTAGAAGTGACATTACTGAGTTGCGTATTAAGTGTAAGTTTAACTTTGTAAGAAACCCCCAGACCATTTCCCATGGAATTTTGCATCCCCAAAGAAAGTATGAGAGTTCTAGTTCTGTCCTCTTGCTAGTGCTTGGTAGTGTTGAGTTTTGTTTTTGTTTTTTAATTTTGGCCATTCTAATAGGTGCAGAGCAGTATCTCATTGTGGTTTCAATTTGCATATTCAACCGGGGAACAACACTGAGTATCTTTTCATATGCTTATTTGTCACGAATTAATCTTCTTTGGTCAAGTGTGGTTTCAAATTTTTTTCCCATTTTTTATTGGTTTATTTGTTTTCTTACATTTGAGTTTTGAGAGTTTTTGAAATTTATATTCTTCCTATGAATCTTTTATCAGTTATGTACTTTGCAAATATTTTCTCTCAGTATGAGGCTTATTTTTTCATTTCTTAACAATGTGTTTGCAGAGCAAAACAACTTAATTTTGGTGAATTGCAATGATACTTCAGTAGCAGGGAGCACCCAGAGTGCCCAAATCTTGGTTTCAAATTACCATTCTCCAGTAAAAGGAATCAGGACTCCTTGGAAGAATGACTGATTTCAGGACTGGGCCATGGAAAATACAAGAAGAGCCTGAAACATGCTGTGGTGTCAGAAAGTAAAAATGCTGAAAATTATGGAGACAAGTTAAAAGAATACAAAGAGCTAACTTGGAGGAGCTCTTGATGGTTGAACATGGCACAATATGAGAAACCAAACAAATAATCTTAGTAATGGAATAAGATCAATAGAATAAGACAAATAACTGAGTCCATACTGACATAAATAAATAATTGAATAAAATAATAAGCAGGGGAAAGAAGGAAAGCTTCTTTGCATATTAACTTTTTATTGGTATATAATAATTGTACAGTAGATTTCATTGTGGCATATTCATACATGCATATACCATAATTTGATCAATTTCACTTCCCAATGCTTCTTCTTACCCTCCCGTCTCCTTCCCTGTTCCCCTTGTACAATAGTCTCCCTTCTGCATTTTGTGATGTCCTTTTCTATCTTTTCTTTTCCCCTCTAACTTCCACATAGGAAAGAAAACATTTGATCCTTGACTTTGAGAGTCTGGCTTATTTCACTTAACATGATACTCTCTAGTTCCATCCATTTTCCTGCAAATGACATAATTTTGTTCTTCTTTATGGCTGAATGAAACTCCATCGTGTATATACCACATTTCCTTTATCCATTTATCCACTGATGGACATCTAGGCTGATTCCATGGCTTGGCTATTGTGAGTTGTGCTGAAATAAACATGGTCATGCATGCATCTCAAAAGTATGCTGCCTTTAATTCTTTTGGATAAATAATGAGGAATGGTATGGCTGGGTCATATGGTAGTTCTGTTTTTAGTCCTTTGAGGAACCTCCATGCTGATTTCCATAGCGGCTGTACTAATTGACATTCCCATCAAGAGTGTGTAAGAGCTCTTTATCCTCACATCCTTGCCAGTATTTGATATTATTTGTATTCTTGATGATTACCATTCTGATTGGGGTGAGATGGGATCTCAGTGTAATTTTGATTTGTATTTCCCTAATTGCTAAAGATGCTGAATATTTTTTCATATAATTATGGGCTATTTGTACTTTTTGTATTTTTCCCCTTTTCTTTTTTATTTAATTACTGTATTATAATTACACATAACAGTGGAATTCATTGTGTACTTCTTCTTTTGAGATGTGGCTGTTCAGTTCATTTGCCTATTTATTGAATGGGCGCTTTGTTTGTTGGACACTTATTTATTTTTGTGCTACTAGGGATTGAACCCAGGGCTACATCCTCAGCCCTTTTTCATTTTTTATTTTGAGACAGGGTCTCACTCAGTTGCTGAGGATGGCCTCAAACTTGTGATCTTCTTGCCTCAGCCACCCAAGTTGAGTTTTAAAAAATTATATTGTGGTTATTAGTCCTCTGGCAGAAGAGTAGCTGGCAAAGATTTTCTCCCATTTTGTGGGTTCTCACTTCAGGTTCTTAATCATTTCCTTTGATGTGCCAAGGCTTTTTAATTCAAAACCATCCCATTTATTGACTCTTGTTATTATTTCCTGAGCTAAAGGAGTCCTATTCAAGAAGTTGTTCCCTGTATCTATATGCTGAAGTATTTCCTCTATGTTTTCTTTTAGGAGTTGCATAGTGTCTGGTTTAATTCCTAGGTCTTTGATCCATTTTGAGGTGACTTTTGTGCAGGGTGAGAGATAGGAACCTAATCTTATTCTTCTACATATGGGTAACTAATTTTCCCAGCACCATTTGTTAAAGAGCCTCTCTTTTTTCCAACATATGTTTTGGCACTTTTGTCAAGGATCAGATGACTTTATCTGCGTGGATGGGTTGCTGTGTCTTCTGTTCTATTCCATTGGTCTACATGTCTGTTTTTATGCCACTATCATGCTGTTTTGTTACTATGTCTGTAGTGTCTGTAGTATAATTTGAAAACGGATATTGTCATGCTTTCAGCATTGTTCATTTTGCTTAGGATTTCTTTGGCTATTCTTGGTCTTTTGTTCTTCCACATGAATTTTAGAACTTTTTTTTTTTCTTTTTCTAGTTATGTAAAGAATGTCATTGGGCCGGGTGTGGTGGTGCATGCCTGTAATCCCAGCAGCTCAGGAGGCTGAGGCAGGAGGACCACAGGTTCAAAGCCAGCCTCAGCAAGGGCAAGGTGCTAAACAACTCAGTGAGATCCTGTCTCTAAGAAAAATACAAAAAAAAGGGCTGGGGATGTGGCTCAGTGGTTGAGTGCCCCTGAGTTCAATCCCTGGTACCAAAAAAGAAAATGTCATTGGTATTTTGATGGAATTGCATTGAATCTGTAGATCACTTTTCATAATATGGCCATTTAAACTATTTTAATTCTGCCTATCCACAAACATAGGAGACCTTTCCTTCTTGTAGTGTCTTTTTTTTTTTTTTTTTTTTTAGTGTTCTTGAAGGGATCTTTCATTCCTAGGTATTTTATCTTACTGGAGCTTTTGTGAATCAAATTATTTTCCTGATTTCTTTCTCAGTGAGTTCATTATTGGTGTACAGAAAAACAATTGATTTTTGTATGCTTATTTTGTTACCTGCCACTTTGCTGAATTTGTTTTTCAGTTCTAGCAGTTTCTGGTGGAGCCTTCAGAGTATTCTCAGATAGGATCATGTCATCTAAATCAGGGTAATGTGACTTATTCCTTTCCTATTTGTAACCCTTTAATTTCCTTCTTTTGCCTAATTGCTCTGGCTAGAGTTATAAGAACTATATTGAATAGGAGTGGTGAGAGTGGACATCCTTGTCTTATTTTAGAGGAAATGCTTATAGTTTTCCCCCATTCTTTGTGTTGCTGGCTTTGGCTTTCGCACATACATCCTTTATGATGTTGAGGCAAGTTTCTTCTATCCCTAGTTTCTTCAGGATTTTTATCATGAAAGGGTGTTGGATTTTGTAGAAGGCATTTTCTCCATCTATTGAGATGATTATGTGATTTTTTAAATCCTTGATTGTATTTATGTGGTGTATCATGTTTATTGACTTGCATATGTTAAACCATCTTAGCATCTCTGGAATGAAACCAACTTAATATGGTGTATGATCTTTTTAATATCTTGTTGGATATGGTTCAAAAATATTTTATTAAGGATTTTCACATCTTTGTTCATCTATGATATTGGTCTGTAATTTTTTTTCCTTGATGTGTACTTATTTGGTTTTGGTATCAAGGTGATACTGGCTTTGTACAATGAGCTTGGAAGTGTTTCTTACCATTATATTTCAGGGAATAATTTGAGGAGCATCAGCATTAATTATTCTTTAAATATTTGGTAAAATTCAGTCCTGTGCTTTTCCTTACTGGGAGGATTTTTTATTACTGCTTCAATGTTATTGTTTGTTATTGGTCTGTTTAGGTCTTTTATATCCACTTGATTCAAATATGGTGAGTCATTTTTGTCTACAAATGTATCCATTTCTTGTAGATTTTTCTAATTTATTGGAATATAAGTTTTCAAAATAGTCCCTAATGGGTTGGGATGTAGCTCAGTGGCAAAGTGTCTGCTTTGCATTTGCAAAGCCCTGGGTTCCACCCCCAGTTCCAAAAAAAAAAAAAAAAAAAAAGAACTTCACCTATAATAATAATAAGATTAAAAACAAACAAAATAGTCTCTAATGATCCTCTGGATTTCAGTCGTATCAGTTGTAATATACCCCTTTTCATCTCTAACTTTATTAATTTGGATCTTCTCTCTCTTCCTTTTAGTTTGGCTAAGGGGTTATCAATTTTGTTTATGTTTTCAAAGAAACAACTCTGTTTCATTTATCCTTTTGTATTTTTTAAAATTTTCATTTCATTAATTTCAGCCCTGATTTTATTATTTCTATCTTTCTATTGGTTTTGGGATTAGTTTGTTCTTATTTTTTTAAGACCTTGAAATGCATCATTAGGTTAATTTTTTGAGATCTTTCTGATTCTAGGGTCTTTTTTATAGGTAGGCATTCTTTTTTTTTTGTGCTATGGATTGAACCCAGGACACATGCTAGGCATGAGCCACAACCCCAGCTGCCGCCCTCCTCCTCCTCCTCCTCCTCCTCCTCCTCCTCCTCCTCCTCCTCCTCCTCCTCCTCCTCCTCCTTCTTCTTCTTCATTTTTGGTAGTGGGGATTGAACCCAGGAGCATTTTACCACTGATCTATAGCCCTAATCCTTTTTATACTTTATTTATTTATTTTTTTGGTGCTGGGGATTGAACCCAGGGCCTTGTGCATGCGAGGCAAGCACTCTACCAACTGAACTATATCCCCAGCTCTATATACTTTATTTTGAGATAGGGTCTTGCTAAGTTGCTCAGGGTCTCACTAATTTGCTGAGGCTGGTCTCTTACTTGCCATTCTCCTGCCTTAGCCTCCCAAATCACTGGAATTACAGGTGTGTACCACTATGCCCAGCTTCTCCTGATTTTTTTCTTTTGCAGTACTGGAGATTGAACCCAGGGGGCTCTACCACTGAACCACATCACCAGCTTTTTATTTAATCTTTATTTTGAGACTGTCTTGCTAAGTTGCTGAGGCTTTGAGTACTGCTCTGAGAATAAAGAATAAACACTTTTTGTGAAGGCTTTTATAGGGCTCAGCCTTCTCCTGATGATGTGTTCTGGGATATCAGAATAAATCTGATCATGGTGAACTGTAGGCTGTATTTTCTAATGGGTTTTGTAGTATAGTTTCCCTGATAATTCTTTGCTGATGTTAAGTGTACTTTAACAAAATGCATGCTGTGGAAGAGCCTGAGGATCCTAGTTTCTCTGTGTCACAAAAGTGGGGTCCTTCTAGTGGATCAGGCAACTGTGTTGTAGACAGCACAGTATAGTGGGTATGTTTTCTGTGATTACTCCTCTAGTCTTGTCAACACCATATGTTGTAAACAGGTATGAAAGGGACCTATGTTGAGGCCCCTCTAGATGTGGTGTCCAGAGGCTTTATGTTGTTCCTCTCTGCTGTAACTGTAGGAACACACATCCAGAAGCAGGTCTTTAGGTCCCCCTGGCAGTGCTTACTTGGGGTATAGTTATGTATTTCCTGTATTCTTTGTGTTCAGGTATTCACTGAAGTTAGACGGGTTCAGTTGTGTGTAGAGCAACACGTTAGCAGGGTTGGGAGTGTAGCTCCATAGCAGAGCATCTACCCTGCCGCAGTCTGGCTGGGCACAAATCACCGAGCTGCCACAAAGCACTTGTGTGTTCAAACAGGAAACTTTATTGCCTGAACTCCAACAGCACTCCACGCCCACTCCCCCGGGAACTCCCGAATGCCACCGCCACCCACGCGGCCCTCAGGAACATCACACACCCACCGGAACTCCCTCCACCAGGCTGCGTGTGCACTCACTCTGGGAACCCCGCCAGAACTTCCCGGGAACTCCAAAGTAGTGGGCGCCCGAGGCAGCAAGAGCCGCCCTATACCGGACTGTAAAGGTCTAACATACAATTGAATCAATCCAGCATTATCTTAATGGCTGACTCTCAACCATTACTTCTGGCAAAATGCCAGGGGCCATTCCAACTTGGCTGTGGCTCTCAACACTACCCCATAAAATCAAAGTGTTTTATTGGATCGCCAGCACCTTGTACAAAGAAGAAAATGAATACCAAATGCAACAATAAACAGCAGTGAACCAAATACATCATGAAAGTACCAACTGTATGGGGCTATGGCTAGGGCTCAGCAGTAGCGCACTTGCCTTGCATAGGTGAGGCACTGGGTTCGATTTTCAGCACCATGCATAAATAAAATAAAGATCTATTAACAACTAAGGGAAAAATATTTTAAAAAGAAAGAAAGAAAGAACCAACTGTGACATCCACAACAGTAACAACAACAACAATAGGAATGGTGGGAGCAGAAATTAACAAAAGCAACAAAAACAAATAGCAGTAGATCAGAGAGAGCATTAAAGTAAAACCCAGATATTAACTATAACATCTAACAACCATAACAATGAAAGGGGCAGAAATTATATAAACTGAAGTTATAAAAAATAGCAAAATGCAGTTAATTATGAGAGCAGAAAATGGGAAGAGGAAGGCAAAAGAACAGTTAGAATATTCAAAAAGTGAAAAGAGAAAAAGCAGAAGAAAGAAACAAAACCTTGGGCTGGGGATACAGCTGGACTAGTAGAGAGCTTGTCTCACATGCACAAGGCCTTGGGTTCAATCACCAGCACCACAAAAAAAAAAAAAAGAGCCAGCATTGCAGGCCACACAATCTCTGGGACAACTTTTCAACTCTTTGATATTACAGGATGAAAACAGTCATACATAACATATTTGTCCCACTAGCTGTTATTTGCCAAACTTTTACCTGTGGGACAGGGATTAAGAAAGGAAATACTAAGAGGTTCTAATGACACTATGCAGAAAACCAAAATATGTCACCCCAAAATAGAAAGGATTGTTGATTTAAAGGCAATGAAGAAGAAGCAGGTTCTGGCAAAGATCTCTGCTCTGCCTGTTTTGGCCTTAAAGCAGGACAAAGATTTACAAACACAGAAGCTATCCTGCCACCCCTATCAGAGAGAACAAGTTAACCTCTGAAGACAACTCTAGACTTCTATTGGATTAGAGGTAGTGCCAGAGGAATCTACACTAATGAGCATCATTAACTAGCCTTTATCTACCAGTCATTTGCCTTCCCCCAAGTTTCTCACCCTCCGCTCAAAAGTTCTTTTCCTTTGTCTTGTCACTTCCGTAAAAATTTACCGTGCTTTGTTCAAGATGCCATATGGAAAATCACCAATTTGGCAAACACTACAGTAATGATTATTTCAGCCAAGGATTATTAATGGATGTTAAAATTAGTGGGTGAACGTTTAAGCAAAACTAAGATATTTGCACAGCTTAAGCATATCTCCCCCAATATATTTAATGACCACTGAAAAGGGCACAGTACCTATTCCATGGTTTCCCTGCCCCAAATGCATAACCTGAATTTAATCACAAAGAGTCATTATTCAGACTCAAATTGAAGGAATGTTGTGTAACTGGCCAGTACTTTTCACAGGTGCTAAAGTCATGAAAGACAAAGATTGACAGCTGGTGTAGATTGTAAGAAATGAAGGAGTCTCTGCAAGTCAATGTCATGTGGGATCCTAGAATGGGATTCCAGCCCAGAAAAAGGACAATGATGATATGATAATGAAATCTGAACAAAGCTTAGTTAATAGTATTATACTAATGTTAATACATTACTTTTGAAAAATCAACCATGTTAAGTAAAATGTAAAATTAGAAGAAGTTTGGTGAAAGGTATATGGGAACTCTGCAGGATCTTTGTAACTTCCTGTACATCTAAGATTATTTAAAATATAACATTTCAAGAAAAGGGAAAATAAGTCCCCCCCCCACCACCAAAATGCTACAGATTAGGGAAAGGAACTAGTCCTTCTGATATACCTTGTTTTATGGATTTGACTTTATAATCATGTACATTTTTTTCATACCTCTAAACAAAATTCAATTTACAACATATTTCCTAGTAATCAAAACACCAAATAAAACAAAGTGTATAGTTAGTTAGTGGCAAAAGCACAGAGAGAAGAAATGACTTTAAACCACAGTAGCTTAACTGTATACTTCTAGTGAAATAGACACTATGGACAAAAAGAAAAAAAACTGAAAAATTCAGTTGTATCTTGTGGGTCAGAGCTGGGTCTATGGCAGGGAACCCTCAGACACAAGGGAATATGGAAAAACATTTGACTTTCCACTCTTCTGTAGTATAAGGGAACAGGAAAGGATGGGGCTGGAAATGGCTGTGGGGCAGCTAATCAGCAGTGCCAGCCATCGAAATCTACTTGAGCCACCTCCTCTCTGTTTCTGCTCACCTTGGATTAGAGTAGGTGAAATCTTTTCCAGTAGCTGATAAAGTAGTGATGGCAGCAATCCTTCAGCATGAAGTATTCTGTCACCTTACTGAGGTTGTAGTAGCTGTCATGACAAAGTCAGGCGGCAAATGTGGAACCATCTCTTCTCTCTGTGACCAATGGAGGAGAACTTCTGAGTTTATTATGAACGGTTAGTAAGCTGTCATCTCCAGGCTAACAGTGCAATATTACTTCTATCACTTATTTTTATACTGAAGGAAATAGTAACCATGCTTAGAGACTTTTGCATTTCATAACAAGGCTTGTGACTTTAAAAGAGTAACGGAAGCCTAAAGTCTGGAAAGATGCATGATGTGTAAATTCAGTCATCATTATGTAAATGCATATGCATGTAATAAATCCAAAGATGGCTGACTATATTTTAGAAATATTATAGACCAATTATTTTGACATCTTGCAGGAAGTGGATGAATTGTGAAATACATATTATAGCGTATAGAGTAGCTTGTTAACAAGATGTCTTTTGCCAGGAAATATTTCATCAGAGAAATCATCCATCAGCATGTTTCCAGCTTTGTTGTCTTCCATTGACTTCACAAGCACATTCAGTAGCAGGCCAAAACAAAGAGGAAGCATCCATCGTGTGTTTGGTTGAAGCTTGTGATAGTTTGATAAACATTGCTTCATTTGATATTTATAATAGTGTGGGAAATACTTGAACCATGGCACATACTCCCATTTTATTGATTAGCAGACAGAGGCTCTGAGAGTTCCAATGATTTGTGCAAAGTCAGTTGGGAGGTAAAACTGGACTAGAACCCTATATCCATTTAGTGTCATTTGCACTTCTTTCACTCTCATCACTTTTCAGCTTTAGTGAAATGAATGACCAGGAGCACACGAGGGCTCCAAGATTACTGATAACATGTCAAAAGACAGAGGGTAATGCTAAAGGTAAAACGTGCCTGGGTGAAGAAATTTTAAGTGGGTAAAAATAAAATCTGCCAGCCTGGGGATATAGCTCAGTTGGTAGAGTGCTTGCCTTGCATGCACAAGGCCCTGGGTTCGATCCCCAGCACCAAAAATAAGTAAGTAAATAAATAAATCTGCCAAGTCCTCTGCTATCACTGCCTAATGCTTCTCCAGGTGACTGGGGACAATGTTTCTATTCAGAAATGCATGTTGATGGCAAAGTGTCAGAGTGTCAATGTTGTGAGAACCTAAGGAGATTATTGATTTGTTGGATGACATAGGACAAATCCCTTCACTTGTTTTGGTCTCCGAGTGGATTATTTCTCAGGCTCATACATAGTTCTTATAGTCCATAATTCCTTGCTTGGACTTGCAGTGTAGATGAGAAAATTCTAACCAAGGGATTGTTAAGAGGTCAGCTATTTCTACTGTAGATTTCTTCCTGGATGTAGGGACCTCACCTATAGAGTTCAAGGACTGATAGAGAATTCTCAGTCCCTATTAGTAAGTGGAGAGTGTAGAACTGCTGAATGAAGATAATAGCCTTGTGTTATGGTTTGTATATGAGGTGCCCCCCAAAAATTCACGTGTGAGAGCACGAGAGGGTTCAGAGGGAAATGGTTAGGTTGTGAGAGCCTTTACCCAAACAGTGAATTAATCTCTGATGGAATTAACTGAGTGGTATATTGGAGGCTGGGGGTGGTGTGGCTGGAGGAGATGGGTATTGGGGGTATGGCTTTAGGGTATCTGGCAGGTGGAGTCTCACTTTCTACTTTTTTATCATCATGTGAGCTGCTTCCCTCTGCCACACACTCTGCCATAATATTCAGCCTCACTTTGAGCTGTGAGGAATGGAAGCGGCTGCCTATGGACTAAGACCTCTGAAACTGTGAGCCCTCAAATAAACTTTTCCTCCTGTACTGTTGTTCTGGTCAGATCCTTTAGTCACAGTAGCAAAAAAGCTGACTAAAACATCTTTCTAGGAATTTTAAATGATGCACTTAGTGCTTTCTCGGTGGCCTTTCGGAGGCATCATGGATGGTTTATAAGCATAAGAAATGACATGGCACAATCTGCTACTGAAGGGCAAAGTTGGGTGGACAGGAAAGCAATATGCTGCCAGATATAGATGCCCGGTGGCAAGTGGTTCTCAATTTTGGCCATATAAGAGAATCATTGCGGGGGTCAGTTTAAAGTTTATTTGTAATTGAGAATTTGTGTGTGTGTGTGTGGTACTGGGATCAAACCAAGGGCCTTGGGTGTGCTGGGCAAGTGCTCTACCACTGAGCAACAACCTCAGCTGTGTAATTGAGGTTTAAAACACACACACACACACACACACACACACACACACACACACACAGAAAAATCTTAAGTGCGAACAATAAAGTTTTACATCTGCATCCACCTCAGTTATGTTACCCTGGTCAAGATATAGATCATTCTTAGCACCCCAGAAGAGTATCTTCCATGCAGTGCCCTCTCTAAGGATTACCACTGATCTGACCTCTGTCACCCTAGAAGAGTTCTGCCTGTTTTTGAACTTCATATAAGTTGAATCATAGAGTAGGTATTCTTTTATCTGGTTATTTTCATTCAAAACACCAGATTCATCCATGCTGCTACATATTTGGTGCTGTGTAGTATTCCATGGCATGAATTGACTACATTTTATTTTCCCATTCTATTGCAGATGGGCATTTAATTTCTCATTTTTGTGTTACTGTGAATAAAACTGCTGGTTCCTGTGCATGTCTTGGAACTGGGATTTAGACTCCTTGCATTCTGATTTCAGAGATGGAACTCTAACCACAAATCATGCCACCAGAAGTTTTGAGAGTCATATATGACCTAGAATACAAAAAACACATTACAGACCTTTCTAAGTTACAGGTTTCCTGGAAAGAAAAATGCCAGATACTGGTGTTGTCTTAAATAATATACCAACAAAGGATGGCTGCAGGACCAAACTTGCCCTTTATATCTCCTTGAAGTATGGCCAGTTAACCTGATGATATCTGAGAAAAGGAGAAGAAAGCAAAAAGAGCAGAAAAAGCAATTGGTAAGTTATGATTTTCTTTTTTCCATTCTACATAGATGATTTTGTCAACAACTAGAACTAAACCCCTAAATGGGAACAACTCCAGAATTTTTATGGAGAATAATTCTTCTGAGCATCTTCAACTACTTACTTGATCCCTCCCCTTGGATGGCTTACAGGAGCCTCAAATAATTGTAGGAGAAGAACCAACTCCATAGTTTCTTAGTTAGAAGGGTCTCCTTTAACAGAACAGAGATTACCCCAGGAATAAAACCAACAGAAGTTTATTATGATGTATTTCACATACACATGTGAGACTCTCCACCCAGAATGAGTAGTTCTCAAAGTGTCTTTATATTCCATTGTCTTCCACAAAGCCCAGTCCATTTCTTAGAGAAGTAGCAAGAAAAAGGAAATTTTGTTTCTTAGAGGAAACTTGTTTGTGTCTGGGGATACTTATGGTTGTCACAACTGGAAAGAGAGTTCCTATAGGCAATCAGTGGAGAGAGGCCATTAATTCACACTGAAGAATGGAGCTAGACTTATTTACTTAAAGAGAACTTTGAGGTGGCCTCCATGTGCTACAGCCTCTGAGGAGGCCCTGGAGATGGTAGGGTCAAGGCAGCATCAGGGAAGGGAATGAAGGAAAGGCAGGGAATCAGCTTGCCTGACATTGCATGTGTTTTCCATTTCCCAGCCACCCTTGCGTTTAGGTAGAGACTGAGTAGTATACAGAGACCCCTTGAAAACACGAATCAGAGAATTCTTCTTAAAGATGTGTTGTACACTGTGTTTTCTCAGCGAATAGAACTCTGTGAACCCTGTAATGAAATCTTTTTACATGGCCCTTTACAGCTGTTTCTCAATATTGTGTCTGTAGGCCCATTGCAAGTAGTATACCGAGACCTTGAAAACATGGATTATGACCCGTGGGATTTAAGCAGCTGTAAAGGATG
Source organism: Spermophilus citellus (assembly GCF_964194105.1). Classification (NCBI taxonomy): domain Eukaryota; kingdom Metazoa; phylum Chordata; class Mammalia; order Rodentia; family Sciuridae; genus Spermophilus; species Spermophilus citellus. The sequence continues at coordinate 11,016,903 of NC_138190.1, forward strand.
CCACTTTCGAGCCTTAGGGTGCAAGGGCATCTGTGTCACTTCCCTACTGTCTCTTCTGTTGCTGTAACCCTAGAAATCTTATGTTGAAACCATAGTATCACAAGATGGTGCTGCCTCTATCAACTTGAATCCATCCCTGAGTAGAGTACCATAAACCCATGCTAAACCTGAAATTTGAGAAGAAATATACCTTTGTTGAGTTAAACCAATCGAGATTGGGAGTTAACGTATCATTTGCTCATCTTGGATTATTTAACTCAGGCTAGCTCTCTTGTCCTACTCACTGAGATACTGGATACCATGCTGGTTAGTGATTGGTGAAATAGGTGGGTCTATCTCCCCTTAGGAAGTTAACATAACACTACTTAAATCATGTAGCTACTAGGACAGAAGAATTATTTTGTCTAGTTCCTGGGAGGGGAGCCAAAGCAGACCGAATATTAGACCTGGAAAATGGAATTTGCTTTTTCAAAAGGTTACTCTTTGATGGGCTTTTGAAGCATATCATTCTGAACAGGAGAAGGAACAGACTGTGGGCACAGGGCAACGTCTAGCCATGGTAGAAGCTTTCTTTTCCACCTTGTGTGTAAAATTCAACGGTGTGTTTTTCTAGCAGGGAGGAAAAGGCTTCCAAACTCTACACTTTCTAGCTCATTCCATTGAAATTTGGATTTTTGAGTGGATCACATGCTTTGAGACTCTAGGTGGTAGGAATGAACACGGGGAGGAGGAAGAGACAGGAAATTCCATTTCATTCACAGCATGCTAACTTGAGGATGCTTCTCAGGGCCAGCTTATCAGCCACCACTTTAAATTGACCGTGATTTTATCCTTGCCTCTCTTTGTAAAGGTTTCTTTTTCAGAATTTTAAGCCAACAGCTTCCAAACTGTCATTTACAATTTACAGAAGTACAGAAAGTAGAATAGTTGTCAGCAAGCAGCATAATTATGTGCCGGGAAATGACATGGCAAATAGTCTAGCCTGGCAACTGCTAGACAGCTCCTTCCCTATCTTTTAGCTTCAGGCAGGAGCAGAACTATAATATCTGCTGATCTTTTTGCAACTTATTTTATACTTGAAGTGTAGATTACTAAGGAATATTTGGTCTGGAGATCTGAACTGGGGCAGAAATTTATTTTTAAAACAGCAAGCCAAAAGGGGAGTAGGAACTTGGAAAGTGCAATATTCATGTTAGACTGTTGTTTGTGTTATGCCGTGCTATATTATGCAATGTTATATTTTATATTATGAAATATTATTGTGTGATTCAGTGGTTCTTAAAGTGAGACACCTGTCATAGTGGCAGCTGTATCACTTGGGTACTTGTTAGAAGTGAAAATTGGGGGCAGAGGGTGGAGTTTAGTAGTAGAGTACTTGCCTGTCGTGTGTGAGGCCCTGTATTCAAACCCTAGCACTTGCCAAAAAATTAAAAAAAAAAAAAAAGGAAGAGTGAGCTATCCAGGACCTACTGAATCAGAAACTCTGGACATGATAAGTCTTCCAGGTGATTCTGATCCATGCTTTGGTTTGAGAACTACTGGTGTGTAATGGTAAATAAATCCCGTTTTGTTTTGCTTGTTTATCAATTGCAAATATAATCAGCTGCAAAAGAAGAACAAAAAAGAAGAAGAAGAAGAAGAAGAAAATAAAACAGAAACCAAAGCTTTAGAAAACCCAGCAAACAGTGGCTGTGTAAATAAGAAAGAATTTTTGTTATTCTTGCAAAAGAAATACCAAGGAAGGCCATCCACGCTATTGACTAGGGGTCAAACATGATATCTAGGGATCCCCATTCTTTCTAGCTTCTTAGTCTGCTCTTCATAGGAAGTAGCTTTTGTCCAGAATTGAAAGATGGCTGATAAACTTCCAGCATTATTTCTTTATACCAGGCAGGAAAGAAGCAAGGACAAATTGTTTTTCCAATTTTTTTTTATTCGAGGAAAATAACTCTGTTCAGAAATTTCTGCCTTTATGTCATGACCAGAACCGGGCCATATGGTCAACTCTAACAATACTGGAAGTTAAATCGATTTTAGCTTTTTAATCTCTATGATAAATAAAGTTGAGGGGTAAGGGGTGGAGCTAAGAAGAGTTTGCAGAAGGTAAATCTATACTGTCTCTTTCAATTTGTGACTTGTACCTAATTCTGTTGCTTTCTTGTTTGTGTTGAGAATCCTGGGGATGATCATTATGGCAAAAGACATCATCTAATGTTTAATAAGGAAATAGGATTAACAAATTGTGTTTTCATTTCCACTTTAATTCTGAAAGCTAATTTACCAAGGTAAACTCAGGTTTTATGTCCAACTAGTTATTTTATATTCAGTTAAGGGTTTGTCTGAATTTGCCTTCTTGATATTTAATGGAAGATTTGTGAAATAATAAACAAAGCAAAATAAATAATTTGCAATACTGTCTAGCTACACATATTTGGGCTAATTATAGTGGAGAGTCTGAACATTTGAAAATTTTCAGATATGCATCTATTATTTCTTTAAAATATAAATAATAATTAGAATTAGGCTCCAAGGCAGTCACATACAATTTCCTTTTATTGTAATGCACAGATAATAATGATAATTGACTTATTTATAGTAAGAATTGTTTCCAAATTAGCACAGCAACGTTGAAGCTATTTATGTCTCTGCAATCTTATTTATTTCTCAACAAAGCCATTCCTCTTGTATTTTAAATGGTAAATCTGCCCAGACTCTGTTAAAAATATTACTAATTTTGATTTAATGCAGTGCAAGTATGCAAGCTATTGTTGGACTCATTGAGGTTGCCATGGTAATCATCTAGCTGGCAGAAAGATGCCCAGGGACCAGAGAAGATCAATGACATGACTGAGATACAAGAACTTATCTATGTCAAAACTAGGGTCAAAACAGAAAGGGCTGGACACTGCACCCTATGTTCTTTTCTCCTTCTCTTTCTCTAGATTCCAAAGCTCTACTTTTTAATCTTTAACAAATGTCCTTGCAGGAGGAGAACAATAATTTGTCTTCAACCTTCATAGGTTCTTAGTTGGAACAGACTCCTGTAACAAAAGATAGATCAACAAGAGAAAAACAAACAGAAGTTCATTAAATGTAATTTTCACTTATACATGGGAGACATTCAGGAAATGAGTAGTTCTCAAAGAGGTGGCTTTGCATTCCAACTTCTATTGCATCTTTAACAAAGAACGGTAAATTTTTATAGAAGTGACAAGACAAAGGAAAAGAATCTTGAGTCTAGGGTGAGAAACTTGTGTGTAATTAGAACTTCTTAGTATTTCCTTTCTTAATTCCTATTCTACAGGTAAAAGTTTGGCAAATAACAGCTAGTGGGACAAATATGTTATGTATGACTGTTTTCATCCTGTAATATCAGAGTTGAATAGTTTTCACAGAGACTGTGTGGCCTGCAGTGCTGGCTTTTTTTTTTTTTTTTTTTTTTTTTTGGTGCAACCACTCTACCAACTGAGCTATACCCCAGCCCCAGTGCTGGGTCTTTATAGAAAATATTTGCTGACTCTTGTGCTAGGTCAATCCTGGTCAACAGGACTTTTGGACATAAAGAGAAAGGGAAAAACCTCTTGTCTGAAATGTTAACTTGAGCATGTCTGATCATTCTTTCCTGTATTTCTGATATCTTCCATAGTAAATTTTCTTTCTGCAGTCTTGCTTGGACATAAAAGGTGTTATAGTTTGTACCCATGTTGTTGATTATGCTTGACACTAGGCATGCAAGGTAGTTAAGCACTTTAAATGCAGCTATTGCATACCATTTTCTTAATTATAGAAATTAAAAATTTCAATCCATTTAATTGAATTAATTTTTTTTTGTGGTACTGGGGATGAAACCCATGGCCTCGTGCATGCTAAGCAGGCACTCCACCACGGAGCTCCATCCCCAACCCCCAGGCCATTTTATTAACATTAGTTGTCCCATTGACACTTCTGTACTTGGCAAAATTAGTAAATTCCAGTATGGGTTATGGAATGTTGGTTAAGGGTTTCTTTTTATAAACTTCAACTTGTCAAAATAATGGTCAAAGATTCATACTTGGTAAGCATTTTGAAATTGACTGCCAGTACCTAGAGAATGTCATTTTACTTTCTTATTATACGTTCAAATTATAATCTGGGTAATATGCTAATTTTTTTCATCTAGTATTTTCCAGCACCTAACAAATTCCCTGATTCAGTCACACTTCTATTCTCAACTCTGTGCTTCTATGTAGGTGATACATGCTTTTGCCATTGGTGGCGGTGTATGTCCTGGTCCTCTGCTAGTTGGGAATCTTGTTCAAGATTCACCTGAAGCTACCCCTGAAATCCTTTACTGACGTTGCCTGTGTTATAGTTATATGTGATTTTATATTGACCTCTAATTGTTTTGTGTACCTGTCTTGCTTATTCAACAAATCTGGGCAATTTCACAGGTCAGGTTGGGGTCTGTTATGTCTCCTTTAAATCTTACTGGTAACATGTTAATTCTGGTATGATTTTTTTTTTCTTGTACTGAAGATTGAATGCAGGGGTATTTTACCACTGAGCTACATTCCCAGCTGTCTTTATTTATTTTTTGTCTTTTCTTTTTTGGCTCTGGGGATTGAATCCAGAGCTTCACATATGCAAGGCAAATCCTTTACCACTGAGCTACATCTCAGCCCTTATTTTTTAACTTTGAAACAGGATCTCACTGACTTGCTGAGTCTGGCCTCAAACTTGTGATCCTCCTGCTTCAGCCTCCTGAATCTCTGGGATTACAGGTCTGCACCACTGTATCTGGCTTCTTGCTTGATCTTTAACTCTGGACAATTCTCATTCATTCAACCACTTTTTCTCCCCCTAATTTAGTTTTTCTATTTTATCAATTTTCCTGTGCACAATTTAAAGTCAAATACTTTCTAAGATTCATTATGAACATTGGTTCCTAGTTCCCTCCTCAACCCTATTTCACCTCTCTTCCTTCTTTAGAGACATTTTCAGCTTCTTAATTTTTATTTTTACTTTTGATGTTTAATCTCTTTAAATAAAATGCCTATATTACTACTTTAAACATCTTAAGCCAGGCATGATGGCACCTGCCTGTAACCTCAGCAACTAGGGAGGCTGATGTAGGAGGATCACAAGTTGGAGGCCAGCTTCAGCAACTTAGCAAGACCCTGTCTCAAAATTAAAGATAAAAAAGACTGGAAATGTAGCTCAGTGATAGAGCACCCCTAGGCTCAATCCTCAGTACCAATAATAATAATAATATAAAAATTATAGGTATTATCTGATTATTTTATATTACCCTTGATCAGGATTTACCTCTTTCAGATCTTTTCATCCCCACTGCACACATGAACATTTCCTATACATTCATGTTTCTCAGTATAGTTTCATTACAATTTTAACTCAATAATTTGACTATATAAATTCATTCATAACTGAGCCAAGTTGAGCCACTGATAAGACATGACTAAAAAAATCATCAGGGAAGTGGAATATAGCTTTAAATATTTACCCAGAATTCTGTTTACATAGATAAACATGAGAAATTGTGAAACAGAATTTAAAGGGACACAAAGGATACAAAAAGAATTTTCAACATATGCCAGGCTGACTTCAGCAAGAAGAAAATTAAAAGAATGAAGAAGAATTAAGTGTCGAGGAGATAATGTGGATTCAGGAAGAATGATCAAATGGCTTACAGGAAAATATATATATTTTTAATGCTCATATATTTATATAATGCTCATATATTATATTTTTAAGACTCAAGGTAAAATTTCTTTGGTAAGGTCTAAGGCAGTTGACAAAGAAACCTTTAACACCACAGGATGTACTTCCATAATAATGAAGACAAACCTGGATGAGACCACTCTCTCTAAGAAGCCATGTTGAGCAAAGAAATTGGTAAACAGGTTAGTAAATTTAAATAACCAGTGACTATTAAAAACAACCCACGAGAAGAATAGCAACAATGATCATGGGAAGGGGGAGAATAGAATTTAAAATATTATAGGGCCTTTCATGAAACATTAGGGCTGGGTCTAACATGGAGTTAGAAGGTTCTAGATATCCTGAATTGTTCAGGAGGAGTCTAAACAGGTGATCACACTCAAAATAGTAAGGTCAAATTAAAATCTTTTATGAAAGGAGCACAAATAGGATATCTATTTTCAAACAAATAGAAAATAGAAAGAAAAGCAAATATAGGAGATAGAACAATCAAGACAATGAAAAAAAATCCACATTTATTAATAGCAATAATAAATATAAATTGGTGGAGCTGGGTTTGTGGCTCAGCAGTAGAACGCTTGCCTAGCATGTGCGAGGTCCTGGTTTGGATCCTCAGCACCACATAAAATAAATAAATAAAATAAAGATACTGTGTTCAACTACAACTAAAAAATAAATATTTTTAAAATAAATAAATAAACATAAATTGTTCAACATTCCTCATTAAAGGAGTTTTTTTAGGTTAGACGAGAAAACAAATGCCAACCATTTGCTGTTTATAAGATACACATATAAAGCATAAAGACACAGAAAGGTGGAAAATAAGCTGCGTGCAGTGGCTTGGGAGGCTGAGAGGCAGGCAGACTGCAAGTTCAAAGCCAGCCTCAGCAATTTAGCAAGGCCCTAAGCAACTTAGTGAGATCCTGTCTCAGAATAACAAAAAACAATCCCTCATACAAAACGAAAAGAAAGGAGGAAAATAATTATTTTCCTTGATAATTAAGGTTTCTTGATGGCAGAGACCATTTTTCACCCCCTGACCAGTAGATTATTTTTACAGCATCTATTTAGGCTCACAGCAAAATTGAGTAAGAAGCAGAGTTCCCATGAAAACCCCCTCCCTTCCCACTGGATCTCCACCACCACACCCCTCACTAGTTAGGTACATTTGTTCCAGTGAACCAACATTGGCACATCCACATCATTATTACCCAAAGCCCATAGTGTACATTAGGTGTCACTCTTTGTGTTTTATGTTTTATAATCTTTTGACAAATGTGTAATGATAATTATCCACATTATAGTATAGATTGTAGCATATTTGTACAGAAAAGTTTCTCTGCCCTAAAAGTTCCCGGTGCTTCACAAATTTGTTTTGTGAAGGATTGTAAAATAATTTTGATTTTTTTTATAAAACTAGTACCTGTTCTTAAAAGGGCTTTCCCAAGTGGGAGCCCTATGTGACAATCATCAAAGATCCCTGGGTAGAAAGTACATCATCCTTCCAGTTAATAAGTCATAAGCTGATTTTAACAAAAGACTTCTAAGCCATTTATAGCTATAAACTATACCTGGATTCTCTGTATTCATTTTCTATTAAGAATAATTAATTACTCAAATCTTAGTGATTTTGAATATTGATTATCTCCTAATTTCTATGGGTGGAGAATTTGGAAACAGATGTTTAGTTCTGGCTTAAGACTTCTCATAAGATTTCATTCAAGATCTTGGTTGGGGCTGCAGTCATCTGAGGAATTGATTGTTTCCAAAAGATTCACTTCCACCATGATTGGTTCATGTGGCTACTGGTTGGAGACCTCAAATCCTTCCCACATGGACCTCCCCAGTTGCTGTTTGAGTGTCACGATGACATGGCATTTGGGTTTCCCAAAGTGAGCAATGCAAGAGAGAACAAGAAAAGCAACGGAGTCTTTGTGACTCAGATTTTTAATGTCATATTCTATCATTTCTGCATTATCTTATTGGTTATACAGGTCAGTCCTATTTGGCATGAGCTAGGAGACTAGAATACTGGGAAATCATTTTGGAGATTGACTACCACATTCTCAAATATGAACATCAAGCTAGTATTTAGAAAGCATAGAGGAAGCCAGGTGCGGTGGCCCATACCTGTAATTCCAGCCGCTTGGGAGGCTGAGACAGGAGGATCACAGGTTCAAAGCCAGTCTCAGCAATGGCGAGGTGCTAAGCAACTCAGTGAGACTCTGTCTCTAAATAAAATACAAAAAAGGGCTGGGGATGTGGCTCAGTGGTTAAGTGCCCCTGACCAATCAATAATCCCTGGAACCCCCCCCCAAAAAAAAACAAAAGAAAAAAGAAAGAAAAGAAAACATAGAGGAAATATTTTTAGAAAATAAAAGAATTGAGAATCTTATATTTTCATTTTCCTTGTCTTATATAATGACAATTCTTATTTAAATCAACATTTTAACTTTCCCTCAATTTCTACCTTTTCTTGATTTATTAAGCCTGAAGCCATTGAAAGTTATGAAAATGGGTGAAATTTAGAAGTTTGTGTACACTGATTGTCTAGAAATATTGTTGTTAATGACCACTCTGGTTTGAATATCTCAATATATCTGTAACTTGGTGTCTCATTTGAAATGCAAAATTCCCTCCATCCCTACAAATTATCTTCATTTTATAGGTAGCTTTTCCTAAAGAAAAGGAAAAATTTTAGTAAAAATTTAGTAAATTAAAAAAATTGTAAGTTAAAGAGTCTAGTAAAAACCAGGAAAATGTTTCATTTTTCTTGTCTTACCATTTTGTAATCTGAAAATTTTCCTGTAGTTTCATGAAATTAATGCCTTTAACATTTCCCATCCATACTAGAACCTTACTGGAAAGTGCTTTTATGATATTTCAAAGGAATGATGTATGAAAACCTGCCTATAATTGGCTAAATGGAGACATTAGAGAATCAAATACCTCTTCCTTTGCAAAGGGCTGCTTCCATAGGGCAATAGAAGCTTTGAAAAGTGGATGCAATTTTATGAAATTGGTGGCTTAGGATATGTTAAAATCTAGAAAGTAAACATTTGGTTTCAAATTGAGGTCTTAAAAGTAATGCTCCTTACTCATAGTGGCATTGTTTTAAAAAAGTTCAAGGGTAATTATTTTAAAACCATCATCTTGTGTTTAAATAAAAATCACAGAAATTTGATGTAGAATGTTAGAACTTAAAGCATGAAAGTTGCCAGAATCTATTTAATATATATATTTTTAAATTTGAATTAAATTAGTGGATGCTGCCACCACCAAACCTCGCTCGAGATAATCTGTGTGGGTCGTTTGTCTCTCTGAGTGCTCATATGGTGTAATCTGAGAGAATTGCAAGTGCCTGGGGAACTTCATAGGACCATTTTACTTTGATAAGTTCATGGCTACGCACTCCTCTGGATCAGAGAACAAAGGAAGGGGCATTTTTTTTCCCAGAAGGTCACAGTTGTTTGCACCAAATGTCCCCTAGGTCTCATCAGTGTAAGGGTTCATCTCTGGATTCCTCAATTGTAGCCTGTCAATTGCTGGAGCAACAGGATCTTCCTGTGCCTTCTCTGAAATAGGCTGGTGGAAGAAATCAGAGCCATTGTCTTTGGATTTTCTATCCCAGATGCAGTGGCCTCCCCATCCTTACCCAAAGCTTGGCCACTCTGTTGGGACTCAGTGAAGAATCCAGAGGATTGGGCTATTAAACATGGCATGCTCATTTCCATTACCTTCCTTTTATTTATTTATTTATTTTTTAAAGTTTTCGGTGGACACAACATCTTTATTTTTATGTGGTGCTGAGGATCGAACCCAGCGCCCCACACATGCCAGGCGAGTACATTACCTCTTGAGCCACATCCCCAGCCTTCCTTGAGTCTTCTGCTGAACTATTAGAAACAAATATCTCTATTAGATGGAAGGGCTAAGCAAGTAGAATTTGATGCCAATGCTGTCTGTAGTCAGTCATCTTTGTTACCACTTGTGGGGAACTGTTAGAGAATAATCCAGTACAGAAGGAAAAAGTCCAAAAATTGGAAGAGACTCATTTCTGGGCTCCTGCCGGGTGACTCTTAGATTTATCAATGAAATAAAAATGAGTAAATATTTCTCCCTTCTTGTGTTTAAGTAAAAGAAAAAAAAAACTTTTTGGTGGTGCTGGGGGCCTTGCGCATGCGAGGCAAGCACTCTATCAACTGAGCTCTATCCCCAGCCCTAAGTAAATTTGAATTAAGGTTTGGTCACTTGAAACCAAAAAAGAATCCTATTGGGCTGGGGATGTGGCTCAAGCGGTGGCGCGCTCGCCTGGCATGCGTGCGGCCCGGGTTCAATCCTCAGCACCACATACCAACAAAGATGTTGTGTCTGCCGAGAACTAAAAAATAAATATTAAAAATCCTCTCTCTCTCTCTCTCTCTCTCTCTCTCTCTCTCTCTCTCTCTCTCTCTCACTCTCTCTTTAAAAAAAAAAAAAACAATCCTATTAAGGCACCATTATGACATGAAAGTGTTGTTTGTAAAAACAAATGTTATCTCTTAAAATTTCCACCAACAGTGAGAAAAGAATTTGATCATGTTCTTCATTAGTCAGTGGCTGGAAAAAACCCATAGATTTCCAAAGTCAGTTCCTAGTCTGGATTTTTTGAGGTGCTATAAAAAGAATAGAAATAAGATTATACATGAAAATTGGAAAGAATCTAAGAATGGTTTGGGAGGAGAGACAGTGTAGAATCCAAGGACCACCAGTGAATAATATAAAGTGTTTTTCCTTGTTAAGGGAATTTCAAGAGTGCCATTTGGAGAAATGAGAGCTGTGGATAGAGTAAGGACCACTTGCCTGGGTCAGCTTTAGGAGGGGCATTGTAGGGTGGGGATGGTAGGGATGAAAGGCATTTGACTATAATAACTTTGTCCTACATCTTACTGTCCTATGAGTTCATTCACAAAGTCTCAAGATTTTGTTAACTCCTAGGCCAGAGAGACTGTAAGAACCACATTAAAATAAAAGGAAAAATTTTAAGTTCTGAGCCTGATTTTTGCTTTTGTCTCATGGAGCAACATTTCCTCAAGTTTATGGTTTCCACTGAAATGCTAGAGCCAGTGATGTGGTGAGGGCCTTGGGGGAAACATAGTTATTTTAGTCAGCTTTTTCATTACTGTGACCAAAAGACCAGAGAAAAACAATGTAGAGGAGAAAAAGTGTATTTTGGCTCAGTTTCAGAGATTCAGTCCATGATTGGCTGACTCCATAGCTCTGGGCCCAAGGTGAGGCAGAACATCATGGCGGAAGGGCATGGTGGAGGAAAGCAGCTCAGGAGAGGGCAACAGGAAGCAGAGAGGGAGACAGAGGAGCGGGGGAGCTCTGCTCACCAAGGACAAAATATAAACCCCAAAGGCACACCCCAATGACCCACCTCCTCCAGCCACTCCCCACCTGCCTACAGTTAGAACCTACTTAATCCATATCAGTAGATTAATCCACTGTTCAGGTTAAGGATCTCAGAACCCAATCATTTCACCTGTGAAAGTTCTTGCATTGTCTCACACATGAGCTTTTGGGGGATACTTCATACCCAAACAATAACACATAGGGAAAGAAAGCATTTATATCTATGAGTGTGTGTGTGTGTGTGTGTGTGTGTGTGTGTGTGTGTGTGTGTGTATTGGAGGGTAGTCAGGTCATAAGAACTATTTATATGGTACTTTTAATCATTAGTCTCTTTGTTGGCAGGCACTTCAATGAACTGAGAGAGGGAGAGAAGCAGGTTTCTTGGCTCCTCAATTATAAACCAGTCAGTGTTTCACAGAAGCAACGGGGAGAAGGAGGTGGCTTCACCTGCCTATGAGGTGCAAATACTCAAAGTTCAAGTTTAGAACACCCACAAATATTAATCCTCCCATGCCTGCTTCACCTTGGAAGAAAATGCTGACAAATGTGTCTCCTCAGTTTCATTTCTATCTATAAAATAGCCCTTTTGTGACATTTTCCCCTGAAAAGCTACACATATTCCGGGAAAGAGAGGAGAGATTAAAGGAAAGATGAAGAAGATAAATTTCAAGAGACTATTCCCCCAGGCCCTTGAAAATAAAGGAGATGTTTTAGCAAGGCTTTCAAATAATACAAGCGTTGATAGCTAATTTGGGCAAAACAGGAAATCAGACAATCCCCAGGGAAAAAGGAGGGGGGAGTGGAGCATCATGCAGGACGTCAAATTCTGGTGGGCAAATTCTCAGCCTCTGCCTCACTGTTCAACCCTGTTTCCTAACATCCTAAATTACTCAGAGCCACATTCAGTGGTGTTGTGTGAATTTGAGCAATATATAACTGGGATTATTTTTTATTCTCATTTTCAAACTTTGCTTTTGTGTCTGAGAGATGCAACAGATTCATAGGCCAGAATATATTTATATACAAAAATAGTCAGCATTTGTGCTCCACCTCAAGATGTCACTTGAATTACACTGGAAAAAGTCATGTGTTTAAAAATATGCATCTAATAAATCTGTTGTCATTCAGGGAAACAAGACCTGTTATTAGGCTAATGCATTGGCTGGCTCTTGGTTTTCCTAGTCAAGACCTCCAGGCGTGGCAATTCAAAGTTTAGCTCTGAAACAAGCAGCCCTTTAGCTTTGGAAACCTTTTTTTTTTTTTTTTTTCTCTTCTGTTGCTAGGTCCTCCAGCCCTGTTCGAGCACTGTGCATAATAGCTTCTTGGGAGGAATGACATTTAGAGCTCTCTCGATCTGTCAGCATAATATTCACGTTTTAAAAATCACATGTTATGTTAGTGAGGCCCTCTCTTTCCTGAAGTCGGAATTTTTCTGCTTTCAAGCCTGAAAATATATTCAAGGAACAATTTCAAAGTGACACTAGCATTTATGCAATTATTTTTGACTTAACCTATTAATTTTCCATGTCAAAAATGGCTTCTTTAATGGGCAAAATATAATATAAAAATAAATATGGATAAAATGCTGTCTTATATGTCATTTCCCCAATGTGTCCCTTTCTAAGTAAGTTACTGTGGGTGCAAGTACATGATTGTTTACTGAGTAGACTGTTCTGCATTTTCTCTTTCTTTCAAGTATGTGGCAAGTAGTGGATGCTCATTAAATAACGGTTAGATGTTTGAATGAATTAATAAGTGTCTGATGAATCAGACCTGCCTAATTGTTTTATATTGAGCTCTACACCAACATACAAGTTTTGTATTTATTGGAAAGAAAATCTCTTTCAATTATCTTGAAGGGATAGCAAGATTGCTATGTATGGTTTTCATTTTAAAATTGCTTTATTATGAAAAATTTCAAACACAGCAACATTGAAAGAATTTGATGGTGAGTATTTGTATGGTATTGCCTAGATTCTACCATTTATATTTCACTATACTTGTCTTATCATCTATATCAATCCATCTTATTCTTTGATGCCTTTCAAAGTAAACTGAAGATGTGGATTTCAGCATGCATATTATCAATTAGAATCCAGATTTTCTCTTGATGTAAAATTTACATACAGTGAAATGCACAAATCTTAGGTATACATTCACTAAGTTTTTTAAAAAAAATTTAATGTATTTGTTCTAATAAGTCTCTAAGTTTTGATAAATACAAACCCCTATCAAAATATAGAACATTGTCATCATTCCAGAAAGTTCCTTTGGGCTCTTTCCTGGACAAACCTCCCCTATTTCATACCCTCCCCTATAGCAGGAAACCACGGTTCTGATTATTTTCCATTATAGATGAGCTTTCTCCATTCTAATCTTTATATAAGTGGAATCATACAATAGATACACTTTTATGTGAGGCTTCTTTTTCTTAGCATGCTGTCTTGGACATTCACATATTTTGTGGTGTGCCTTGGAAGCTCATTCCTCCTATCATTGAGTTGTGTTCCATCACGTGAATGCACTTTGCTTGTTCATTCTCTTATTGATGGACATCTGGGCTGTTTCTAGTTTCAACCATTAAAGATAATCTTTGTGTATTTGTCTTTTTGTGGACATACATTTTTATTTCTCTTGAGTAATGTCTAGGAGGAATTGTTAGATCACAGGAAAGGGGTACATTTGGTTAATAAGAAACTTTCAGGCTTTTTGCTGAAGAGGTTGTACAATCTTATAGTAACAACATATAACAGTTCCCATTGCCCCAAATCCTAGCTAACATCTGGTGCTGTCAGTCTTTTTCATTTTTTCCATATTGGTGGGTGTGTATGTTGCATTGTTTTTAAAATTTGCATTTCTCTGATGATTGGTGATGTGGAGTGTTTTTCTTGTGCTGTTTGGTCATTAGTATATGTTCTTCTGTGAAGTGCCTATGCAAATATTTACACACACACTGTGCACACACACAAATACATACATGTTCTTCTTTTTTAAAAAATATTTATTTTTTAGTTATAGGTGGGCACAATATCTTTGTTTTATTATTTTATTTTTATGCAGTGCTGAGGATCGAACCCAGTGCCTCATGCATGCCAGGAGAGCGCTCTACCACTGAGCCCCAGCCCCAGCCCTGTTCTTCTTATTATTGTTTATTTTTGGTACCAGAGATTGAACCCAGTGGCGCTTAACCACTGAGCCATATCCCCAAACCACACACCCCCCTTTAAAAATTTTACTTTGAGGGCTAGGGTTGTGGCTCAGTGGTAGAGTGCTTGCCTAGCATACATGAAGCCCTGGGTTCAATCTTCAGCACCATATAAAAATGAAGTAAAGATATTGTGTTCACCTATAACTAAAAAAAATAAAATACATTTTTAAAAAAATTTTACTTTGAGACAGGGCCCTGCTAAGTTTTTTAGAGCCTTGCTAGGTTGCTCAGGCTAGCTTTAAACTTGTGATCCTTCCGTTTCAGCCTTCCAAGGCACTGGGATTGTGGGTGTGTGCCACCACACCAGGTCATATTTTATTATTAAACATTAGGAGTTCTTTATATATCCTGGAGACCAGTCCTTTGTCAGGTATATGTTTCTGATGCTTTGGGGCTTTCACTTTTATATTGAGATTTTGAATCCATTTCAAACTAATTTTTGTGTATGGTCTGAAGTAGGAGCTGATGTTCTTCTTTCTTCTTTTTCTTTCCATATCAATGTATAATTATTTCAGCTCCATTTATTAAAAAGATTATTCTTTTCCTATTGGATTCATGGCATCATTATTTTAAAAAATCGGATGACCATATGTTGGGGATGGTTCAATTTCTAGACTGTATTGTGTTAATCAGTCTACTTGTCAATCATTATGCCAGTACCACACTGTCTTGAGAGCTTTAGCATTGTATTAAGTTATGAAGTCAGGTAGTATGCTTTAAACTTTATTCTTTTTTTTCTTTAATACTGGGGATTGAACCCAGGGGCACTCTACCACTGAGCCACATCCCCAGCCCTTTTTATTTTTTATTGTGAGACAGGGTCTCCCTGAGTTGCTTAGGGCCTCACTAAATTGCTGAGGTTGGCTTTGAACTTGCAGTCTTCCTGCTTTAGCCTCCCCAGTTGCTGGTATTACAGGCATGCGCCACTGCACCTGGCCACTCTGTTCCATTTTTAAAAAGTTGTTTTGTCTACTATCTGTCCCTTGATTTTTTGTGTAATTTTAGACTTAGCTTTTCAATTTCTACAAAATCAATGCAGAGTTTGATTGGAATTGTATTGCCTCTCTAAATCAATTTCAGGAGAATTGACACGTTAATGATAATTAAATCTTCCAATCTCTGAAATGGTATAACACTACATTTATTTAGATCTTCTTTAATTTCTCTTAACAATGCTTGCTTTTTTTAAGAGTAGAGGCTTTGAGAGTCTACTATGTTTATTATGTTATAGATATAGACATTATGTTATATATACAACAGAACATAGCACACATACTATATAGACATATATTATAGGCTACGTGGTCTGTTACACTTTATGCATTTCATTATATGTTAGAATTATTCCATATTTTTGGTGCTATAAATGGAATCAATTTTAAAATTCATTTTCCAATTATTTGTGACCCTAATTGATTTTTCATATTAATTTTGCATCTTGCAGCTTTACTAATTTCACTTATCAGTTCTAGCATTTGTTTTGTAGATTCTTCTGGCTTTTATACATCAATAATCATGTCACCAGCAAGTATAGACAAATCTTTCCTCCTTTTATTCCTTTTTACTTTTTCATTTTACCTTATTGAACTGGTTAGGACCTCCTGGACAATATTGAATAGAACTAATGATGGTGAGCAACCTTGCCTTTTAATAGTCTTAATGAGAAAACATTTAGACTTTCACCATTAAATCTAATAATAGTGGCAGGTTTTTAAAAGATGTCCTTTATCAGGTTGAAGAGTTTCCCTTTTATTCCTAATTTGCTGAGAGTTTGCATGATAAATTGGTATTGAATAATTTTCTGCATCTATTTAAATTATCACGTAGTTTTTCTCCTTTGTTCTGTTCATATGGTAAGTCACATTGATGGCTTTTAAAATGTTAAACCACTTGAGATAAATCCTGTTTGGTCATTGTATATTATACTTTTGATATTTTTGTTGAATTTAATTTGCAAATATTTTGTTAAGAGGCGTGTGTGTGTGTGTGTGTGTGTGTGTGTGTGTCTATGTTCATGAGGGATTGTGTGTATAGGTTTATTTTTTTGGACTTCCTTTATCAGCTTTGGTAATTAGGCTGGTGAGGGCAACACAAAATGAATTGGGTAGCCTTCTCTTGCCCTTTATTTTATATTCTTGGAAAAGTTATTGGTTTTAGTTTTGAACTATTTAAATCTATTTAGTTTCTCTAAGATGTAGGGCTGTTCACTCTCACAAATCCTACAGACTTGACCTTCAAGATATATATCCAGAATCTCATCTCTTCTTATCACCTCCTTGGCAACCTTCTTGGACCAAGCACCACAGCCACTTTCTTTACTGCAGTAACCACCTTACTGGACTTTTTTCTTCTGCCCTTGCTCCTTATAGTCTATTCTCAGTAGAGTGGACAGTGTGCCTCTTAATGAAGGTCAGATTGTGTCATTATACAAGACCCTTACTGGAGTAAAAGTAAAAAAAAAAAAAATCTTTGCAGTGGTCTATAAATTTCTGCATGATCAAGCACTGCTTTGACCCTCTCACCCCACATTCATCCATTTTCCCTCTTACTTAATCCTCCCCACATTGTCCTCCTGGCTGTACTCTGACCAGATCAAGCATATTTTGCCCCAGGGCCTTTTCACATGCTTTCCCTTCTCCTTTGCATACATTCCTTCAAATATCTACAAGTCTTGCTCTTTCATCTCTTTCAAGTTTTGCATAAATGTCATCTTCTCAGTGAAGCCATCCCTGAATACCTTATTTAAAATTACAAGTGTCCCCTGTATTCCCTGTCCTTTCCCCCTTTTCCCTTGTTCCCTATGCACTTGTGACTTGGTAATGTACTATATACTGCTTACTTACTTTATCTCTCATCTCAACAAGTGACACAAGAGCATGGATCTTGGGTCATTTTATTTACCTTTGCTATTGCAAAGAAGGTGGTAGTTAATATCTTTACACATATGTCCCTATACATTTGGGGTTGACCTATCCAACATCCACCCCAGCTTCTCCTTTCTCAATAGTACCCAGGTTTTCTCTGTGCCTTGGGAAAGATAGTACATCTTTATCTCTGGGGGCAGATCCTGATTGAGTTAAGCTCTGTGACAAAATTATTGGCTCAGACATACACCTATGCCTCAATCCAGTCCAATCAGGGTCTAATTATTTTTGCTTGGAACATGACACTAAATAATGATTTCTATATCCTACAATACAGGTAGCCCCAATTGAGACTAGGACTCTATAATGACCATTATGGAAACCTTTGTTTGGATAAAATGAGCCCTCAAACTCAGTGGAGAAGAGAGAATCTTGATGACATTGTTGGGTCACTGGATCACCCAACCCTAAAGTCCAGCTAAGGCAGATGTTGTTGCAGATCACCCATATCCACTGTCTCTTCCATTCCAGTGCACACTGGCCTGACTTCTGTCAGTACTGAATCTGTTGTGGGGGTGTGGGGATGTGGGGGTGTGGAGGAGTGGGTATGGGGTGGCAACACTACTGAAGTCTTCTTTTGCCACACAGCAGAATGGAATTAATGTTCCTCAAGGGCAAGTCTCAACTCTGTACCACTAAGATGGAGCACCTCTGTGACGTGTTTACACTGGTTTTAGGGTCTCCCTAGTGGATTTCAGGTCTAGTTGTGCACAGTGGAAATAATATGTCCTGTATCAACTGTCTTATCCTTATCTCACTTTTCTTCTCTCTCATGAGCATTTTCTTCATCTCCCCACATACAGCCCAAATTATGAACCATTTTATGCCTGAATTTTCAAGTCTGTAAACTAGCCAACCTCTATTGTTTAAGCCAGATTGTGTTGATTTTCTGTTATTTGCTAGAAAAAGGGTCCTAAATGATATAAATATATTATGCAAGCATATTCAAGCAGTGAGTATTTTGGGGCTAAAAGGTATGTACATTTTACATTGGGACAGACATTCTCCTCCAGAATGGTTATACCAATTTGCAATAGATTTATCTCTTTACAAAATAATTCTTGCTGTAGTTACCTAGATCTTTCTCTTTCCCTTAGAAAATTGCCCAATGGTAATGAGCACTAATGTGAATTTGAATAAACTAGAGTTTTTTAGGATCTTCTTAACCTATCCTAGGAAGTTACCCAATCAATTATGCTCTGCACATAGCTGAGGATTCTCTAAGGCAACCCAACATAAAAAAAGTCTTTTCCTTTTTGTGGAGTTTCTTGTTTGCTTACTATCAATACAACTCTGTGGGAGTTATCTCCCCATTAATAGCTTTAGTTTTACAGCTGATCATTGATTCAACATTGTAGCTGTGTTGAATTGGACTATTGATTGATTTCACATGGGGTGAGCAAGGAACGTTAGCATCATCTTAAATTCTCTTGCAGGCTGAGTTGTCCTTCTCCCCACCCCCACCGCCCCATGTAGTAATGTTACCATAAAGAATATTGACAGGAATACCTCCCCTCAAGAGATACTGGGTTTCTTGGCTTTAAAAACAAAACAAAACAAAAAACCTACCCTATAGTATGACTAATGATCTAAATACCACAAACTTTAAAAGTATAAATAATGTCTTTGAGCCAAACATAACGACCTCAACCTTTCTGATAGAAATAGACAATCTGTTCTGAGCATCCCTTAGTTCAGGCCCATGGGTACCATTTTGAACGCGCCATGTTTAAAGCCTCTAACTCGACTGACTCTTAGATCTCTTGAGAAAGTGAACTAGTGTCTTTCATCCCTCTCTCATCTCTTTTGCCTCTTTGAAATCATCTTTCCCAGAGCAAGCATTTGACACACTTTAGAGTAGAACTTTTCCCTGATCATATCTCTTCCCTGTGAAATCCCATTGACAATTTCAGGGAGATGAAAGGTAGAGATTGGGGGTTTAGTACCTTTAAGAAGAATACTACAGAGAAAAAGAGACAAAAGATTTGCTTAATGGCCCAGCACTGGCAATTTTGGTAAGTATTCTCTGCCCACTTGAAAAGGGATGTGTCTTTTGCAAATTTTTCAAGTGTCACGTAAAAGTAAATTAGGTCAATCTGGATGATAGAGCTGTTGAAGTTTTCTGTATCCTTATTGGTTTTCTTTTAATTCTTTATTGAGAAAAGAGTGGGCAAAAATTCTGAGTATTAATATGGATTTGTCTATTTCTCCTTATACTTCTATCAGTTTTTAATGTTATAATTTTGTTATTAGGTGCACACAACTTTATGATTATCATGTCCTCTTATTGAATTCAACTCTATGAAATGACTCTCTTTACTGCTATTAATATAATTTGCAGTGGAATCTACTTTGTCTTACCTTAAAAATATGCAAGTTCCTATTTCTTTTTTTAAATTAGAATTAGCATAATATTTCTTTTCTCATCTTTTTATTAATTGTTTTGGTAGTGGAGATTGAACCCAGGGGGCTTTACCACTGCGCTACTATCCCTGGCCCCCCTTACTTTTTTTTTTTTTTTTTACCTTTTATTTTGAGACAGGGCCTTGCTCAATTGCTTTGGGCCTTGCTAAATTGCTGAGGCTGGCCTTGAATTTGTCAATCCTCCTGCTTTAGCCTCCCAAGTAGTTGATATTATAGGCATGCACTACTGTACCTGGCTGTAGGTTTCTTAAAAGTAGCATATAGTTAGGCCTTGTTTTTCTCATCCAGTCATACAATTCCATATTAGTTGGGTGCAAACACTAAAAATCATTTAAATTTAACATTTTATTAGTTATCTATTGCAGCAGAATAATATCACCACAAACAATACATAAAAACAGCACACATTTATTATCTCACTGTTTTGGGTGTGTGTCAGGAATTCAGGCATAGTTTAGATGGGTCCTCTGCTTCAGAATGTCACCAGGTTTCCACAAAAGTGTTAGGCAGGAGTGAAGTTCAATGGAGATAGAATTCATTTCCAAGCTAATGTGGTTGTTGGCAAGATTCCATTTTTTGCATGCATCAGAATGAGGGCCACTCTTAGTTCCTTGCCACATGGACTTTTTTATTGGATCTGGTAAGGGAGCCTGTCAATAGAGAAAGTTCACTTGCAAAATGGAAGTTGCGTTCTTATGTAACAATCCATCATCAAAACGGAAGTTACATTCTTAGGTGACAATCTATCACCATTACGATAGCCTATTAGTTAGAAGCAAGTCAAAAGTCCCACCTACACTCAAAAGGAGAGAATTACGTAAGGACATGAATACAAGGAGGTAGAGATAATTGGAGGTCATCTTAGAATATCTCCCTTACTTGTTATAGATATGATTGAGATCATATCTACCACTTTACTAGTTATTTCCCATTTTCCCACCTGTTATTTTTTCCCATTTCTTCTTTTGTTTCTATTGCTTGAATTAGTTCAATAATTTTTATGATTCAATTTTATCTCCTTTGTAGCTTTTTATCTATAAATTTTGTTGTGTTATTGTGTTGGTTACTTTACAATTTCTAGTATATCTACCACGCGGCCTGCGCAGTGGTTTCATTAATGAGGTTCTGGCATTCAGTTAGTTAGAAGAGATCAAAATAAAACACACAGACAGTACCTTATTTTAATGCTAGGTCCGAGACGGCTCGGTCTCCCTGTTTCCCTGCCTCCAGCCGCTCAGCAGGGCAGCGAGGATTACTCTGGGCTAGCAGGAGAGAGAGAGAGAGAGCGAACACGCCGGGGATCAGCCTTTTATTTGGGGGAAACAAGAGATTCAGGGGAGAATTCCATCCAATGAAGGTTGAGGGGGGGCTGTACTCCAAGGTCAGGGTCAGTGATTGGGTCTCCAGGGTCAGTGGTTACGCACACCCCCACACGGATGGGCTCTCTCATCAGGAAAGGGTCGGGATAACTCCGACACAGCCAGAGTGCCTCAGGCCCTTAACGGGAGTCACCCAATCACGTGTCAGAATGGCTCCCCACATATTCCCCCTTTTTATTCTTAACAATGAGGCGGCGGTTCACTCTCTGGAGTCCCCGGATTCTTGATTGGAGGACTCGCCATCCTATAGTTACAATACAAAAGAGAATTAACAGCAAAGAGAATAATCCAATAATGTACCAAGCGGAGTGTTTAAGAATATTTCCAGGGTTGAATCCATTTAACTCCTTTAATATTTGGTTAGCCAAAGAAGAAGGATCTGAAAAATCAGCTTTATTATTTTGAATGTCTTGGATATGGTGATGAAGTTCCAGAATATCCAAGCTATTATTACTATTTTGCCAAATACCTAATAAATGGGTTTTAACCTTCTCCCAATCCCAGAGAGAAGCATTGTACTTGGCAGCTGTAACACATACATACTTATAATTAGCATGGCATTTAAGCCTTTCCTTAAATTTTAAGGCTGAAAGTTCATTACCAATGTTAATAACAGTTGCCTCTAAGGCGTTTAATTTAGTTTCAATCCTTTCATCAATATTTACTTGATTACGCAGAGCCTTGGAAGTATTTTGAGCTAAATTATTAAGAAATTTTGCATGCTGAATATTCTGAGACAATGTCAGAGATGCAGAGATGGTTGAGGCAATAAATGAGACCAGTGCTAAGACACCAACAATTATGACTCCAATAGCACGTTTAGGTCTTGTTAGCTGGGCATGAATTTGCTGCAGGACTTGTAAACCAGCATCAGCATACCATGGCTCTGAAATATTAGCAGGTAATAAAACAAAAGAGGGCTGATGAAGTATCAGCATTCCTTTTCCTCCATTATACCTAGAAATACAATTGGTTAGGTTGCACTTATTACAAGTAACAAAATATCTATCATCTATCCATCTAACTTTTACATTTCCAATAATTAAAACATAAGGAGATTGGACACAGGCTCTTAGGCCATAGCAAGATCCCTCTTTACAGTTCTTGCCGACAAATTTTGGTAAAGGTTTGTCTGTAAAATGTAAATATTTTGAGGCAGCAATTAAACGCCAAATATCTTTTTGAATACCTCCTTCACTATAAGTCAAAATATTACTAACAAATCCTGCAGGTGTCATAGCAGAATTTCTTCGTAATTGTCTCTTATCAATTTTTGGAGACCAGTCTAAAATATACCCACTAGCTTTAGACACCTTATGTTGTACAGGAAAGGTATTTACACAATCCATCCATTTAGGAAAGGTGCCAATTTCAATTATAGAACTATTTGGACAGTGGGGTACCGGTGGAGGTTTTGCAGAAATGACTGGCTTGTTATGGGAAAGTCCCATCTTAATTACTGATCTAGTATTAGGTTTTAAGTCTCCATAAATAGAATTATTTGTCAGTCTAGGTTTACCAATCGCTGTCTTTTCTTCAAATGATACTTTCAGACAGCCAGCATGTTTATCACGTGACCAACATAAAGGTAATTGGGCACTGTAGCCAGAATAATTAAATCTAGTCACATGACTGGGAGTAATATGAGTATCTGTAAATCCTCCCATCATAAATGAGTCATTAGTAAATACTGGAATAGATTCTCCAGTCCACACAGCTGGGTGTACCAGGGGTGGATCTGGGAAATATGTCCAATAAGTGTCTACTTGATTCCCTTTTACCTGACAGCCCAGTAGGGCAATTACTGTCGCTACCATCAAGACTGGTGTCCTGTTCTTTCCTAGGCGTCGAAGTATTTGGGAAGCCTGGGTTGTCAATTTCTTTACATCTTTCCACGAAATCAGCTTCTCGGCTGGTTCAATCTGGTCTTTCTTCATCTTTTTCCGATATCTCCTCCTTCTGGGTTGTGGCTCCTCCGTGTCTATCCTCAGTCGCTTGAGTCTGGGTTCTATCTCCTCCATGTCTGATAGCACGTTCAGGCACCCAGATAGGACGAAAAGCACCTTCTGGAAAAATACAAGCATGCCCTCGGCCCCATGATATTACCGGATCTGGGCCCTTCCACTGACCAGTCTGTAAATCTTTCCACAGAACTCTGCCTAAAGGGCCTGTCACCGAGGGAGACATTTGTCTCTCAGCAGCTGTGTGACCTTCTGTGTCACAGTTTAAAAAATTTAAAACAAATAAGGCATGATTAAGGCTATTTTGGGGAGTCATTATCTTATTCCCCCTTTTTAATTTTTGTAATTGAAGTTTAATAGATAAATGAGCTCATTCTACAATGGCTTGACCTTGGGGGTTATAAGGAATTCCTGTTTTATGATTAATTTGAAACTCTTGGCAAAATTGTTGAAAAGTAGAGCTTACATAAGCTGGAGCATTATCTGTTTTAATCTGCATAGGACACCCTAAAACGGAAAAAGCTGCTAAGCAATGAGAAATTACATGTTGAGTATTTTCCTTAGTACGTGCTGTGGCAAAAATAAATCTAGAATAAGTGTCCACTATGACATGCACATAACATTGCTTACCAAATTGAGGAATATGAGTTACATCCATTTGCCATATTTGATTTGGTTTTAATCCACGGGGATTTACCCCTGATGGCAGAGATGGAGTGTAAATAACACACTTAGGGCATTGGCTTACAATCTGACGAGCCTGTTCTCTGGTAATACTAAATTTTTTACGTAAGCTAGAAGCATTTTGATGATGCAAGGAATGGGAAGCTAGGGCACAGTCATATGAAGACATCTGTTGACAAAAAGCTACTAATTTATCAATATTATCATTACCTGCAACCAAAGGTCCAGGGAGGCTAGAATGTGCTCGGATATGTCCAATAAAATATGGGTACTTCCTCATTAGCACTGTCTTTTGTAAATTATGAAATAATTTAAATAACTCCTGTGATGAAGTAAACCCAATAACTGAGGTTTCAATATTTTTGGTAACTCTGACTGCATATAAGCTGTCAGAATAGATATTAATAGGCTCATTTGAAAAATAATCTAAGGCCAAAATCAGGGCTTGAAGTTCTGCCCTTTGAGCTGAAGTATAAGAAGTTTGTATTACCTCTGTATGAACACGGCTGAAGAAACCTGCCTTACCAGAGCTGGAACCATCTGTGAACACCGATAAAGCTCCCTCTATTGGATGGGAAAGTACAATCTTTGGAAAAATAAGTGATGTTAATGATGCAAATTGTACAATCTTATCACGAGGATAATGGCTATCTATCTGGCCAGGGAAATCTGCAAAAGCTATCTGCCATGAACTAGAAGTTTGAAAAAGCCAATTAATTTGTTGAACAGAAAATGGAATAATTATGATATCAGGCTCAGATCCAATTAATTGTAAAATCCTAGTTCTACCCTTAATCACTAATTGAGCTGTAGAATCATGAAAAAGTGTTAATGTTTTTTGAGGGGAATGAGATAAGTAGATCCATTCAATAACTCCTAATCTTTGCCATATGGCTCCTGTTGGGGTATGTTCAGTTGGAAATATTAATAAATACAGTATTTCTTTAGGATCTATTCTAGTAAGCTGTGCATTTTTAATTGCAATTTCCACTTTCCTTAAGGCTGCTTTGGCCTCCAAAGTTAGTTGACGTGGAGAGGTTGGAGAAGGATTTCCTTGTAATATCTGAAATAAAGGACTTAACTCAGAAGTAGTTAACTTTAAGGATGGTCTTAGCCAGTTAATATCTCCTAATAGTTTTTGAAAATCATTAAGGGTACGTAACTCCTTAACTCTTATCTGAAGATTTTGAGGACGGATTGTATTCCCTTGAATTATCTGACCTAGATATTGAAAAGGAGATACCTTTTGAATTTTTTGAGGAGCTATACTTAAACCCATAGTTGTAAGTGAGGTCTCTAACTGAGTAAAAATTTCTGAAAGTACTTCTGAATTAGCATGGGCCAATAATATATCATCCATAAAATGAATAATGTATGCATCAGGGAAGCTATTTCTAATGGGATCTATTGCCTGATCAACATATTTTTGACACAGGGTAGGGCTATTACGCATTCCCTGAGGGAGGACTTTCCAGCAGTATCTTTTAACAGGTTCCTTAAAATTAACTGCTGGGACAGTGAAAGCAAATTTTTCACAATCTTCAGGATGTAACCTTATAGAGAAAAAACAGTCTTTTAAATCTATTACCATCAAGCTGTAATCTAAAGGAATGGCTGTGGGGGAGGGAAGTCCTGGCTGTAATGATCCCATAGGCCGAATTGCCTGGTTTATTGCCCTTAAATCCTGTAATAATCTCCAATTTCCTGACTTTTTCTTAATAACAAAAATAGGTGTATTCCAAGGGCTAAGTGTTGGTTCAATATGACCAGCCTGAAGTTGTTCCTCAACTAATCTATGAATTATTTTAAGCTTTTCCCCTGAGATGGGCCACTGAGAAATCCAAATAGGCTCTTCTGTGAGCCACGTAATTTTTTCAGCTGTCTTAAGGATCGGGGAAGTACTCAGTGCCCTTAATAAAAATTTTGTCCTGAAGTATTTACTAATCCTTGCCGTGGAGACTGGCTTGTAAACAGATATTCTTCCTGAAAGTTTTCCCTATCATCTCCAGGAAAATACCTCTGATTAATTTCTTCAACTGACCTTATAGAATTTGGGGTGACTAGTAGCAGTCCCATTTTGGCTAGTATATCTCTTCCCCATAGATTAGCTGGTAAAGACTCTAACACATAAGGCTTAAATATTCCACTGTTCCCATCAGAATCTTCCCAACGGAGATAGTTGGCACTTTGAGCAGGCTGTGAAATTTTTCCTATTCCTTCTAGATTAGCTGAGGCTGTATGCAGAGGCCACTGCCTGGGCCAAAATCGGCTGGACAATATTGAACTATCAGCCCCTGTGTCAATTATTCCTAGGAAATTTTTATTATTAATTCTAAGTTTTAATAAAGGGCGTTCTTGTCGCACTAACTGGGACCAATATACTCTGTCCGGCGGTTTAGAAACTGAATCTGCCGGCAGGTGCCTTTCTGAGACACAAGGCAATAATATTAATTGAGCAAAAATATCCTTTGGGGTGAGTCTTAGGGCATAATTGGATCTTACAGTAACATATAATTGCCCTTTAAATTTTGAATCTATCACGCCAGGTATTACTTTAATAGCTCCCTTTAAATTATTACGCCCCAAAATTAAACCTACAGTATTTTCAGGAAGCGGCCCGAAAATCCCAGTAGGGATTTGTGTTGGTCCCGTTTCAGGATCTAATTCAACTGTCTCTGAAGGTCCTAAGAAAACTGTCTGTGATCCATGTCTCTGCTCCGGTAAAAATCGCGGACTGTCCTGGTCGGCGCTGCTAGTGACGTCACACTGTGCGACCGTCCCTGGAATTCCCGGGCTCCCGCCAGGAGGAAATGCCGGCGGCAGCGAGAAAGCGGGCTGATCCGCGCCGTTTGAATCCTCCGCATGGGGCTGCGAGTCTAAGTTCACATTTCTAACCTTGGTCCCTAGTGCTTTTGTTCTCAAGGGAAAGGTAATTAACTTAGCCTCAGGCTGATTTTTCATTTGAATAGACCTAATGGCTCTTTGAATACCTCTCAGAAGCTCTTCTGGCGGCCACGGACTCTGGTCTAGGGCCGTCCAAGTTTTTTGTATATTCTTTATGTCTCCAGGTATTTCAGTAGAAAGACAAACTCTCTGTAACTTTCTTCCTAATTTCTCCCAAGTAAGTAAATTTGGAGACTCTTGGTCACAAAACCAAGGACAATATTCACCTACAATCTTTAAGAATTGCAATAATTGAGTTTTCTTTATCTGTTTTCCTTTCTGATTAATTATACTGTCTAAAATAGTTAGATACATTTCCTTATCCGAAGAAGTAGAATTTCCCATTTTAAGTAAATTAACGTCTCTTTCCTTCAATATTTCCCGGTACTTTTGTGACTCAAATGTCATTTTTTCCTTTCTCTTATCTTATTTCTTATTTTCCTTATCCTCTTTATTACTTTTGTGACCCAAATGTCACCTCTTCCTTTTCTTTATTCTTTATTCCTTACTTTCCTTTATTTTCTCTTTATTTCTTTTCCTTATCTTCCTTTTTCTTTATTTCTTTCCCTTAATCTTTTTAGCGCGCGCTCCCACTCAATCTAACTAATTCAGAATGCCCCCCTCTTGGGCGCCAATTCTACCACGCGGCCTGCGCAGTGGTTTCATTAATGAGGTTCTGGCATTCAGTTAGTTAGAAGAGATCAAAATAAAACACACAGACAGTACCTTATTTTAATGCTAGGTCCGAGACGGCTCGGTCTCCCTGTTTCCCTGCCTCCAGCCGCTCAGCAGGGCAGCGAGGATTACTCTGGGCTAGCAGGAGAGAGAGAGAGAGAGCGAACACGCCGGGGATCAGCCTTTTATTTGGGGGAAACAAGAGATTCAGGGGAGAATTCCATCCAATGAAGGTTGAGGGGGGGCTGTACTCCAAGGTCAGGGTCAGTGATTGGGTCTCCAGGGTCAGTGGTTACGCACACCCCCACACGGATGGGCTCTCTCATCAGGAAAGGGTCGGGATAACTCCGACACAGCCAGAGTGCCTCAGGCCCTTAACGGGAGTCACCCAATCACGTGTCAGAATGGCTCCCCACAAGTATAGATCTTTAATTTATCACGATCTACTTCAAATGATATTGTCCTACTTGGTACAGAGTATAAGGACCTTACAACACTAATATTGTTTCTCCCCTTCTAGCCCTTGAACTATTGTAAATTTTATTGCCACATATATTATTAACCTCATGATACATTCTTCTTCTTATTTATTTATTTATTTATTTTGGTACCAGGGATTGAACTCCAGGGCACTCAACCACTGAGCCACATCCTCAGCCTTATTTTGTATTTCATTTAGAGACAGGGTCTCACTGAGTTGCTTAGCGCCTCGCTTTTGTTGAGGCTGGCTTTGAACTCACGATTCTCCTGTCTCAGCCTCCCAAGCTGCTGGGATTACAGGTGTGTGCCACTATGCCTGGCTTCTTATTATTTTTTCTTTAAGTGGCTAATCATCTTCTAAAAAAGACTTAATTAGTGCAAAAATTTCTTTAAATTTATCCATATAGTTATCATTTCAGTGATGATCTTTTGTTTGGATCAAGATTTTTTGTTATAATTTTCTTTCTTTAATATTTGTTGTATACTGGTCTGCTTTTTTTCATCTTTTGTATGACTAAAAAAAGTATTTTTCCTCCATTTATTTCATTTTTCTGTGTATGAAATTCTAGGGTGACAGCTTTTTTTCCAGTGTGTTAGAGATGTTATTTCATAGCTTGCATTGTTTCTGATGTGAAACTTGCTATTATTGTTATTTTTATTCCCCTATATTTAATATGTAATTTTTTTCTTCTGGCTGCTTTTATTGTTTTCTATTTAGCACTGATTTTAAACATTTTGGTTATGATGTGTCTTGCTGTTTTTTTTTTTTGTTTGTTTGTTTGTTGTACTTTGTTATGCTTTGTGAATCTGTAGGCTTATAGTTTTCATCAATTTTGAAAAATGTTGCCCATAATTTCTTCAAATATCTTTTCTGTCCTCCCCATCCTCCCTCCTATTTGGAGATGACTGTTGCATATTATTCATACACTTGAAGTTGTCATTACAGCAGCTCAGGAGGCTGAGGCAGGAGGATAGCAAGTTGGAGGCCAACCTCAGCAACTTAGCAAGGCCCTAAGCAACTTTGCAAGGCCTATCTCAAAATAAAAAGGGCTGAGGATATGGCTCAGTGGTAAAGCACCCCTGGGTTTTATCCCCAGTACAAAAAAACAAACAACAACAACAAAACCACACACTGATGCTCTATCTTTCCCTCTCTTTGTTTAATTTGTTTGTTTAATTTTTTATCGTTTCCTATTGCTAAATCTTCGGGCTTACTAAAATTTTATTTCACAGTATCTACCCTGCCGTTAATTCAATTGAGTCTTTTTAAAATCTGAGACATTGTAATTTTAATCTCTAATTGTTTACACTGGATAGTTTTCAAATCTTCTACTTAACATGTTTAATCATTCCTTTACATTTTAAACATATGGTGGGATACAGTTCTTTTTAATCCTCGTATTTGTGTCATTTCTGGATTAGTTTTAATTTATTGGCTTTCTTCTCATTTTGAGTCATTTTCCTGCTTCTTTAAATGCCTAGTGTTTTTTTGTTTGTTTGTTTGTTTGTTTGTTTTTGGACTAGGATAGAACCCAGGGATGTTTTACCACTGAGCTACATCCCCACTCCTTTTTATTTTTTATTTTGAGACAGGGTCACATACACTACTGAGGCTGGCCTTGAATTTGCAATCCTCCTTCCTCAGCCACCTGAATCTCTGGGATTACAGGCATATGCTACCATACCTGGCACCTGATAATTTTTTTTACTAGATGCCAGAC
Organism: Spermophilus citellus; assembly: GCF_964194105.1. Lineage (NCBI taxonomy): Eukaryota > Metazoa > Chordata > Mammalia > Rodentia > Sciuridae > Spermophilus > Spermophilus citellus. The sequence goes on from NC_138190.1 coordinate 11,046,414, forward strand.
ATTGTGAAACTTACTTTGTAGGATGTTACGTATTTTGAATTCCTATAAGTATTCTTAAACGTGGTTCTGGGGTGCAATTAAGTTACTTAGAAGTAGTTTGATGCTTTTGGGTTTTGATTTTAAATGAGATCAGAACATTCTATGGTCTAGTGTTATTTTTCCCATTACTGGGATGAAATTCTTTTTTATATTCTGCCCAATGTCTTATGACTTATGTTTTCCATTTTAGGAATGGCACTATTCTCGGCCCTGTGTGATCTCCGGGAAGTTTTCCCTTTAAACTTCTCTGATTTGCATGTGCTAGTCCATAGTTAGTTGAATTGTAAGGGGACATTCAGATATCCAGAATTTTCTTTCTGTGCAGGTGTCTCCTCTTTGGTATTCTGTTCCACTTTTGCTGCTGTGACCTCCCTGGCTTCCCAGCTCTATGTTTTCAATTCAGGAGTCTATCAGGAATATCCTGGCTTTTTTTTTTCTCTGCACAGGAAACTGAGAAAATCATAGGACTTATTTCATTTGAAATCATTGTCATTCTTTGCCTGGTATCCAATGTCATGAAACTGGTTTTTATACATTTTGTCTATTTTTAGGCATTTCTAGCAAGAAAGCAAATCTCGTGCTGTAGTGTCCCCCAAAAGCTCACGTGTGAGACAATGCAAGAAGGTTTGGAGGAGAAACGATTAGGCTATAGCCTTAACCTTATCAGTGCGTGGTAACTAGAGGCAGGTGGGGTGGGGCTGGAGGAAGTGGTTCATTGGAGGCATGGCTATGGGGTATATATTTGTATCTGGAGAGTGGAATCTCTGTGCTTTCTGATCATCATATGAGTTGCTTCCCTCTGCCACACTCTTCTGCCATGATGTTCTGTTTCACCTTGAGCCCTGAGGAATGGAGCCTGCTGACTGTGGATTGAGACCTCTGAAACCGTGAGCCCCCAAATAAACTCTTCCTCCTCTACAGTTGTTCTAGTTCAGCCTTTTAGTTGCAGCAGTGAAAAAGCTGACTAAAACAGTGCCTCTTTTTTTTTTTTTGTAAAAAGCCTTTATTTTATTTATTTGTATGTATATGGTGCAGAGAATCAAACCCAGTGCCTCCTGCATGCTAGGCAAGAGCGCTACCAGTGAGCCACAACACCAGCCCCCAGGTGCCTCTTTTTCTATTTTAGATAAGTCTAAACTCCTTTTGCTTTAAAATCTCTGCATGCAATCAATTAATAGTTGAGTTGACTTTTATATATGGTTGATATTCTTGAGAAATGGGTCTATGTCTTAGATTGGCTACCTTTAGAAATACACCTTGAGATGTAGATTCTTTTGCAAATGCCTTATTGAGGAACTATTTTCAGGCAAAGGGGATTGAGGGAAGCAGGGAAAGACAGGGAAGGAGGCAAACAGGGTATGATTTCAGCCTGATCTTGTGGTGGAACTCCAGAGTACAGTTGCAATACAAAGTTGGTTCTACCTTTAGGCAAGGGTAATGATGCAAGAGCTTTTGTACAAACTTGTTACTACATTAATGAATATAAGCTTCCTCTTATAGGGTATGACCTCTCTGGTGACAACCCCAAATTAGACAGTGACAATTTTCTAGAGAGGAGGACAGCTGTGAGTCATTAGCCGCCAGCACTCATAGCATCTGAAGGGACTGAGTAAAGGGATCGGGGCAGAACAACATCTCCTGTATTATTTTATGATTCTTTATCTCCCAAATGCCTTCAACTTGGTACATATTCTGCACGTGAGTGCCTTACAGTGTAGCACTTCAACAGTATCACATTTCCAAGGAACAAATTATCTCATATGGGTACATTTTTTATGTATTGAAGATTGCACTTGTAAATGCTTTTTGATGGGACTGTTTCTAAAATGTGTCACGTATTTTCCTTATACAGCACAGAGAAGATAAGATCAAAATGATTTTTCCATGATGACTCAGGGTGGCAATTTAGGAACCTTAAATACTTTGCTGGGGTGCAAATCAATAGGATTATGCTTTCTAAATCTTCAGGTGAATTTTAGGAGCCATTGAACAAAACAGCATGCTGGGCTGTCAGCTATCAGCTGTCATAGCTCTTAATAGTACACTGACTTCTTGCAAGTTTCTTCAACTTCAAATCTCTGTAGTCTGAGAAGTGTGATGATTAAAGGTGTCAGGTTGGTGAGAAAATAAGCTCCAAGTTATGTCCCAAAGACCTCTCCTAGAGTGGATTACAGGGCCTTACTGCCTTGGTAATCAACAGATGATGTATCAGGTGCTAAAACACTCTTGTGCTTGGTTCTCATTTGTGGCCTTGTTCCACACCCTGGGGTGCTCTAAACTTCAGCAACTGTGGGAACAATGTATTCAGAATCTGTTTTTTTTTTTTTTTTTTTTTTTTGGAACTGAGGGTTGAATACAGGGAAGCTTAACTACTGAGCCACATCCCCAGACCTTTTTTATTTTTTATTTAGAGACAGGGTCTGGCTGAGTTGCTCAGGGCCTTGCTAAATTGCTGAGGCTGGCTTTGAACTCCCCATCCTCCTGCCTTAGCCTCCGAAGTGCTGGGATTACAGGTGTGTGCCACCACACCTGGCTAGAATTTATTCTTTATTAATTGATAATTGACAATCAAGATGAGAGAAATAGTTGACTGGACAAATTTCATCCTTAGAGGTGTTAAGAAATTGAAAAAGATTGCTTTTATTAATTTTCTGGCTTAAAATTTTAAAAGTGGTGTTTTTATAGTCTGAGATTTGGGAAGAATTTAAAGTAGTGAAGAAATAGAATGGAGTATAAGAAAAGGAGATTAAGTTTGCATTCGGTGTTTCATTTTCTCCGAGACGTTTTTCTTTTCTTTTTTTCCAAAATGACAATGAATTCAGCAGTACATTCTATGTGGTTAACAGCAGCTTATTTATGTCTCTGTATTAACTGGAAGCTGAAAATGGAGAGTATTCTAATACCCAGAGACGATTTTCTATATGATGTAAGAGGTGATAAGGGAACTGAATATGAGTTGAGGGGTGAATGTTGGGATCTATTGAGTTTGGCATAGTGGTATTTTGGGGTCAGCTCCATGAGAACAAATTATGTGGATCTCTTTCTTTTCCTCTTTTTTTCTTTTTTGCACTGGAGATTGAACCCAGGGCCACTTGACCACTAAGTCACATCCCCAGCCCTTTTAAAAAAATATTTTATTTAGAGACAGGGTCTTGCTGAGTTGCTTGATGCTTCATTGAGGCTTTGAACTTGTAATCTTCCTGCCTCAGCCTCCGGAGCTGCTGGGATTACAGGCATGCGCCATTACCACCACACCCAGCTTCACATACATTTTGGAGTTGTGATATTTTCAGTTTACAATGGACTTCTTTGGATATGATCACATTGTAAGTCAAGGAGAATCTGTAATATTTAATATATATAATTAATGATTGAATACTTACTATGTTCTAGGCACAGAACTGGCAAGTTACAAAATTATCTAATTTTGTTGTTGTTTTTGTTATTTGTTGTACTGGGGATTGAACCCCGGGTGCTCTACCACTGAGCCACATCCCCAGCTGGTTTTACTTTTTATTTTGAGACAGGGTCCCACTAAATTGCCCAAGCTGGCTTCAAACTTGTAATCCTCCTGTCTCAGCCTTCTGAGAAGCTGGGATTACAAGTGTGCACCACTGTGTCTGGCCAGTAGGGTCTAATTTAACCTCTACCAACATCGTATAAATTGTGATCTCGGTTTTACCAAAAAAGAATCAACAATAAGGAGTTATGTGATTTGTGCCAGTTCACACAGCTAGTAGGTGGCAGACGCTGGAATTTGAACAAGGTTCTTCTGTCTTCAAAGCCTTCTCTTCTCCACATGCCAAACTGCCTCCATCAATATGGCATTAGTAGGCTCAGCTTGCACCCAATGGGGGAAACATTTGCTTAATTTAAAAATACTTTGGAAAAATCACTAAGCAGAAAAATGAGACCTTCCTCTTAAACCATAGTGCTTCTTTCTGTAGACACCTATACAGGAAAACAGCCTGCCGTTAACAGCAGTTAGCTTCATGCAGCTGCAATATTCCCTTGATCTTGCAAGATTCCTGCTGTGTCACATTGCATTGTTCCTGCTGGGAAAATTTACTGATCAAGGGTTGATCGCTCCACTGATAACCCTCCATCTATCAATTTGGTTAATGTGTGTCTTATTCATTTATGTGGTCTACAGGAAAGAAATTTGACATAGCTTCTGTTTGCCTTATAGGAAAGCAAGTTGTGTCAGCTTTTCATCCCTATGACCAAAATACCTGACAATAACAACTTGAAGCAAGATAGTTTTATTTTTGCTCAGTTTCAGTGGTTTCAGAACCACTAAAAAAACTGGTAGGTTGGCTTTACTGGGGCCTGAGGTAAGGCAGACCACTATGGTAGAAGGGTGTGGTAGTTGGAAAGCTGCTCAGCTCATGGCAGTTGGGAAGGTAGGGGAGGTGGGGGAGGAGAGAAAGAGAGAGGGAGAGAGAGAGAGAAAGAGGGAGAGAAAGGAGCCTGGAACAAGATATAGTTTCTAGGGACACACCCCCCAGTGACCTATATGTCCTCTAACTAGGCCCCACCTACCTACAGTTTCCATCCATAAATCCATTCAAATGATTAATTTACCAAATGGATTAATCCAGTGATGAAGCTAAAACCCTTATGATTCAGTCATTTCCAATCATTTCCTAAAAGATACACCCCTGGACAGTACTTCATTGGCGTTCAAACCTTTAAGTACCAGACTTTGGGGGACATTCCAGATTTAAACCATAACACAACTTTTTGGGTAAAGTTTTGTCTACAACTGTATTCATATGTGTGCCTGTGTGTATGTGTGTGTGTGTGTGTGCACACGCGCGTGCACGTGCATGTTTATTAATCCCTAGTTTATAGTAGAAATTCTTTTTTAATTGTGTTTCTCCGCCCCCCCCCCTTTTTTTTAGTCCTAGGGGCTGAACAGAGGTACTTTACCATTGAGCTACATCCCCAGCCCTTTTTGTGTTTCATTTTGAGGCAGGATCTCCTTAAGTTGTGCAGGGCCTCACTAAATTGCCAAGGCTGGCCTCAAACTTGTGATCCTCCTGCCCCAACCTCCCCAATCACTGGATTATAGTTGTGGGTCATTAGCTGGCTCAGAAACTCTTCTTTAAAGAAAAATGTTCATGGATACAGTGTAACCTTAAAGTCACATACCATAAATCAATTCTTTTTTGAAACTGAGAAATACACCCCCTGAAGCTAGCTGATTAGTTTCAATTTGGATTGTTTTCTTCTTTTTAAAAATATTTATTTAATTGTAGATGAACACACAGCATCTTTATTTATTTTTATGTGGTGCTGAGGATTGAACCCAATGCCTCACACATAGGAGACAAGCACTTTACTACTGAGCTACAGCTCCAGCCCCTGGATTGTTTTTCTTAAAGGATCAAATATTCTGCATTTTTTGATGAAGTAATAGTTTTAGAATTTGTTCTCAAATTGCTTTGCCATTCAAATCTGGAAATAGTTAAAGAAGACTGCAATAAACAAATGAAAGGAGATGACAGGGTATGTTTCTGCTAAGAGCATGGGGCTGGGAGGGTTATAACTGGAAGGTATTTGAGATCGGATATATGTCTGGCAGCCAAATCTTAGAATCAGAGGTGAAGTAAAAGCTACACTCATGAGATGCCATGTTGGATGAACACAGATAACAAAGCATTTGGGCAGGTGATCTTTAACCTGAGAAGATCTCTTCTCCCTTGGCCAACAATGTCCTGGTGTGCTCAGTATGCAGCCAAAGTAGGAATATACAGTGAGTGCTGGGGTGACACATGACTGTGACTGCTAAATAATTCACATCTTTGGGATATCCAGGGGAATAATGTGTGTGGTGGGAGAAGAAGCAGTCAGATGACGATCATCTTCCTCTCCTTCTCCTCCCCTTCCCCTTCTTCCTTCTCCTTCTTTCTCCTCCTCCTTCTTTCTCTTTCTCCTCCTCCTTCTCCTCTCCTCCTCCTTTAACCTTCTCCTCCTCTGTTTTCCTCCTCCTTCTTTCCCCTCCTTCTCCTTCTTACCTTTCTCCCAGGGATTGAACCCAGGGGAGCTTAACCACTGAACCACATCCCCAGCTCTTTTTATTTTTTAATTTTGAGACAGGGTCTTGCTAATTTGCTTAGGGCCTCGCTTAAGTTGCTGAGGCTGGCTTTAAACTTGTGATTCTCCTGCCTCAGCCTCCCAAGCTTCTGGGATTACAGGTGTACACCACTACACCTAACCAGATGTTCTTCTTATTCAAAGACCATTCTGGTTATCTATACCTGGTCGTCAAACCACCCCGCAACAGGGGCTTACAAAATAACAATAGTTCATTTCATTCACTAATATGAGGCTTGACTGGGCTCACCCTGGCAATTTGTCTTGAGGTCTTTCAGATAGCTTCAGTTAGACAGTGGTAGAGGCTGGGGCCGTGTCAAAGTCTCCTTCACTCTTATGTCTGGTAGTTGGGCTGGGGACACCCAAATAGCCAGAAGCTGGAACAGATGGAGCTCCCTGGGCAACTCTATCTTTGTGTGGCGTAACATGGCAACTACAGGGCAGCTAGACTTATAACTCAAAAAAAAAAAAAAAAAGATGATATCCCAAGAGATGACATTTAAAAGGTCTGAGGCACATAGTAGAGTCCATTAATAGTAATGACTATGTTTATTCAAAGAGATTTTGAGTTTGGGATTTCATGGAAGCAGATTACAGGGAAGAAACATTATTGTCCCTATAGTTAAACATTATTGTCCCTATAGGCTGACCTGTGGGACTAGAGAGTGCATGTGTGTAGAAGTGTGCTGAGTAAATGTTTGGGTGTGTAAACAGTCTTATGATTCCCAGCATCCTCCAGAGGCTCCCCTTGCTCCTGGCTATAGAGAGAGAGAAAAAATTCATGAGGTCCTGTCTCTCTCCACTTCTAGCTTCTTTGTAACTGAGGTTTTGGTGTGGCCCTCTGTTTCTTTGATCCTTTCCAAGGGAGCACATCTAACTACCAAGTTGCGCAGCAGTAATGGAGCATGTCTTAGAGAAGACCATGCATTTTCCTTGGTGGTTACTATGCATCTGTAGCCTTTCCTTCAAGGCCTATGAACTTAGCTTAACGTAAATGTAGGAGGGTATCTTGTTTCCTGTGAATTGGTTCAAAAATACAGTTATTGTAAATGTAAAAACACACAGGATCAAGTAAGAACTCTTCAGTCTAATTTTGGAAGATGAGGAAGGCTTTTTCCAAGAAGTTTAAAAAAACAGGCACTATGATAGGCTAGAGTTTAAATATATATATATATATATACACACACACATATATATATTTAATTTTTTAGTTGTTGATGGACCTTTATTTTTTATTGATTTAATATATGCTGAAAATCAAACCCAGCACCTCACACATGCTAGGCAAGTACTCTACCACTGAACTACAACCCCAGCCTGAGTTTAAATATTTTATATACATATTTTATGAACTCCTATTATATACAACTAAAATTACTTTGTACATTCAGTACTAGAAGCTTGTTTTATTTACTCATATGCAGCCAAAGCTTGTGTTTGTCTAGTTTTAAAATACCTTGGATGCCTTTCTTAGAGCTGTTTTGTGTGGTAATTATTAAGTTATTTGAGAGAAGTCAGGTCAAAGTGTTTAAGAGATGAAATTATGTAGTCATTAAGTTGTAAGGTTTCTGATTATCTTCTTATTTGGGGGAGTTTTCATCTCAAAGTCATAAATAAAGGAGAGATGACATAGCCATTTGTATGAACTAAGGCACTGGCTTCAGCCACTTAAGCAAATTATTCTATGCCCAGTTTTTAATTGCCTGGATCCAGTCATGTGGATTAGCTCCATTTATTTTTGCTTTTTGCACAAGAAAAATGGGACACACATCTCATTAACGTTATTTAACTCATTAGGAGAATCTTTAGTGTTCTAAACATTCCATTCTATAAAGTTGATTTAGATATATCCCTTAGTTGAACCTGTTCTCTCGAGCTGGAATCTTCTTCCTGAACCTCTACATCTCTGACTTTTGTGCATCCTTGAAGAGCCTACTTAGGCCCTGCTAGACATCTCCACTATTCAAGTTGGGTTAGTTGCCTGCTGTGAATACATTCCATTATGATTTCTTTTTTAATATTTTGAAATTTAGAATATTTTTATTCTTCTTTTTATGATTCCTATCACTTGAAATGAAATCAAGTAATTATCTGTTGAGGTATCTGTCTCCCCATGAGATATGAGCTTTCTGAGGATAGGAAATTTCTTATTCAACAGTGCACACACCATACTCAAAGAAAATGATGAATGCAAGGGAGAAATTACACCCCAAATTCAGGGCACCGGGATGCACCCAATAATGTTTTCAGAATAAATATGTACAAATGTCTTAGTTATTTTTTTAGCAGAGAAAAGAACCTATAAAATGCTTAACATATATGAGTATTAGACTCCAAAATTCACGATTTTTAACTGGTGACTTTCCAAAACTCAAATCCATGCAAAGTTGACCTGATAAAATGATTATGAGCCACTTTGATGAATTAAATACACAGATTTGAATTCTAAAGGATAACTTGCTATGCATATTGCAAACCAGTAATTATGCTATGGGCTAAACTAAATGAACAACCAAATTGAACCTTTTTCTACCTTCTCATAAACTTTTTCTATGATAGAGTGATAAATTATTTTTAGCCATCTATTGCTGTGTAACAAACTACCCAAAACTTAATGTCTTCAAACAATATTTTCAACACACGTAATGTTGCATGATTCAGGGATCTGGATATGGCTTAGCTGGGTCCTCTGCTTCAGGGTCTCTCAAAGATTGAGAAGAATCCACTTACCAGCACACTGGGAAGTGAATTATTGACAGGATTAACTTCCTTGTGAGCTGTTGGATGGAGATCTTAGCACCTCACGAGCTGTTGGTTAGATGTCCCCAGATCCCTGCCATGTGGGCCCCTCCATAGGACAGCTCAAAACATGGCATCTGGCTTGATGGGAAAGAGCAAACAAGAGGCAGAAGAGAGAACCAGCAAGAGAGAACATGCTAGCAAGACCTAAGTCCCACTGTTTTCTAACCTAATCTTGAAAATGAGATGCCATTACTTTTGCCATATTCTCTTGCTTACTAGGTCTAGTCTACACCTAAGGGGAAAGGATTACATAAGAGTTTGAATGCCACGAGGTGAGGATCATTAAGAGCCATGTCAGAAGCTGCCCAAAACAAAACAAAAAAAGAAATCAAGAAAAAAAATGGATAACATAGTACTCGGAGGTACTAAAACAAAACATACTGGTGTGATTGAAGGACAAACAGAATGGATATGTGAGAGAGAGGGGAAAGTTGAAGCCCAAATTCTTTATTGCTTTATTCTTTAATCCTTCAATATCCACTGACTGTTTATTTGGTGCCAAGGAAAATGATATACTCAGTACCCTAGAGAGGAATCAAACTTTATTTCATGAATGAAGCAGTTTACAGATTAATGAAGGAAATCAGCATGAGGAAAACCCGGTGTGGAAAATGTCATAATACAAAGGATTTGATAGTGTTTTTGGAGTTGGATGAGTAGAGTGAGTGTCAGGAAATTTTACTTTGAATTTCTGAAAGTTATACAGAGATCAATGGAAACAAAAGCCCGTGGAAAGGAATAAGATTTGCTTATTTGGGATTTATGAAATCAGGATTTTGCTAATCACTTCAATTTATAGAAAAATCATTAAGTGGCTGGAAAAGAAGCTATTATATTTATTTAAAATTTTTTTTAGTTATACATGGACACAATATCTTTATTTATCTTTATGCTGTGCTGAGGATCGAACCCAGGGCCTCACACGTGCTAAGCAAGTACTATACCACTGAGCTACAACCCCAGCCCTGAAAACAAGCTATTTTAACTGTCACCAAGTATCATCCTCAATGCCAAAAGGATGAGTAGGAAGTCAATTTCCAAAGTAAGTAGGGATGACAAGGGAAAGATAACTCAGGAAACTGCTTATGTCTCCTTAGATATTAGATGGCCTGGGTGGGGTGGGTTTATTTGAATTCTACGACTGTCCTTGATGAAATTTTGAAAGATGCACATATTGTCATTAGGAATGTAGTTGAAGCCTCTCTTCTCCTCTATTTCTCTAACCCCAGGAACTTGGTCAGTTCTGGGTGCCTTCTTTTTACCTGAGGCTCTATTGGGCCAACCTTAATTGGCAATGTCCCCACCAGACACCCCTGGAGATATCTCTTTCCTCTCATCCATCAGACAGAATGTGTAGGAGGTGACTTGGGGTCAGCATCTAGACTAGCAGAGAAACTGATACATATGCCACCCAATTTTAAGGCCAGAGTCTATAGTAGCCATAAAAGTTATTGATAGTGACGTGGCAGGGTACATGTGTGTGTGTGTTTGATTATGGGACATGATTGCATTATTTTACTTCTAATTATTATATCTTTTGGCTTTGCTGTCACCTCAGTTATGTCTTCACAAATATATTTCCTCTTTTTGTGACAGAAGCATATAGTTATTTCTGAGTTTAATTGTTTTGGGCATCTTTCAATTTCTCTGCTCTGCCAAGTAATTGTGTCCTATTTAGGTACTTATTTTTCTAAGTGTTAGGGGTATATTAAAAATAAATCCAGGGCTGGGGTTGTGGCTCAGCGGCAGAGCACTCGACTCACACATTTGAGACCCTGGGTTCGATACTCAGCACCACATAAAAATAAATAAATAAAATAAAGGTATTGTGTCCAACTACACCTAGAAAATAAATATTAAAAAAAAATAAATCCAGGTGCTAGAGGAGAATTATAGTTCAGAGATGGTGACAAAGCCCACATTTGAACCCAAAGCCTGCATTATGTTTTTTGTACCAAACCAAGCAAATGAGCCAGTAGATGAAATTGTGGTCTAGAATCTTTGAGGAATCTGCAGTGTCAGGAGAGCTTCTGGGTAATGAAAACTGAGTAAATGGGTTGATTAGCATGCTGTCATCCTTGGAATGAGTGGATAAGGAAGATGAGCAGGGAGAGCTGCTACAAGGAAACTATTGCCTTTGTGATCCCCTACACCTCAGCTCCTGGTTGTCTCTAGTGAGAGAGAAGGGAGCCCTTGAATAAGAAAGCATAAGCATCATAAGTTAAAGAGTTAAAAGTCTCAACAAAATGATAAATTCTTCATTTATGTGTGAAGACATACAAAACAAAAATCACCACTATGATGGCTTTCTAAAGCATTTACCAATACTCCTTTCTGTAGCTTTCTGTATTTGTCTATTTTTGACATAAGATCTACTTTCCCTTCACCTATCCAGAGTCAAAAGACCCTCTTTAGATCACACAGCGGTTCTCAGATCTTACTTTCTTTTTAAATATAAAATAAGGTGTTAAATGTCAACATTTTCTGGAAATGGAATGAATTATTCTCAGTCTCCGTTAAAGCAAAAAATTTCCTTCTTTTTTCCTGCAAAGCAGTTTTTATAAGTGACATAGTCTGATTGTTAAATTCTGAACCACAACAGCAGCCTGTCTAAAATTACACTATAATTATGTGCTTATATATCTGTCTCTCTGACTAAATTGGGAACTCCCTGTAGGTTGGAGTCCTGCACCATTCACTTATGTACTGAAATGCATATAGCAGTGCCTGCACTTAGCAAATTGCCCACAAATGCTTGGCCACATAAAGTTATTCATTCATTCATTCATTCATTCATTCATTTGCACATGTTATTCAATCTCCATGAATTTTTTGTTCCTTATTTTTTATTAGGCTAGCAGTATAGAAAGCACCTGGCAAATTATCAGATACATAGTAGATACTCAATAAATGATATGACATTCCTTCCCCCTTCTCAGAGATGCAACTCATCAAACCAAAGAAGTAGATATTATCTAAGGAAGATGAGTGTTCTAGAATCACGTCCTCATCCGTTTTAAACTCATCTGTGTCAATTTCATGTTTACCTGCCTATACATCCCCATTCTTGGCTGGAGAACAGCGGGAAAAGGCTTTCTGCAGCCTTCTGCTTTCTGTGTCTTACATGAACGTGATTTGTGTACAGACGACAGGAAGCCTTGTTACTCTTGCTGGGTGAATGGAGCTGTAAATAACCTCTACCTTCCACACATGATTTGTTCTGGTCCAGGCCCCTTTTTTATTCATCCTTGGTTAAACATCCTCTCTTCTAATTGCTGTACGTGCCCTTTTTTGCATCTGAGTTCATCAAAGACCTTTATTACTCATTTTCCACTTTGATGAGGGAAGCTCAGAAATCTTTAATGCTTACAAAATGGAAACATGATAAAATATCACATGTCACTAATATAGTCAAATTAGTACATGCAATTTGAAATCTTATCAATGCATTAAAGAACTTCATTTTAGACCTCTTTTTAAAAGGTCAGACTCATTAATAAAAGGTCTGTGATTTTTTTTTTTTTTAGAATGGTTTTGCTTATCAGGATGCTGAGGGACTAAATCTTGAACTTGATTAAAGAATTTAGGTCCATTGTTCCTTGTCTGCAGTTTTGAAATGCTCTAAATTCTGACATTAACTAAAGTTGTTTTGTAACTTAATCAATGACAAAATTCCAGCTGAACTAAAGAGGGGTTATTTTCTCTCTCTCTCTCTCTCTTGTACCAGGGATTGAACTCAGGGGCACTGGACCACTGAGCCACATCCCCAGCCCTATTTTGCATTTTATTACAGACAGGGTCTCACTGAGTTGCTTAGCGCCTCGCTGAATTGCTGAGGCTGGCTTTGAACTGGTGATCCTCCTGCTTCCACCTCCTGAGCCGCTGGGATTACAGGCATGGGTCACTGCGCCTGGCCTTTATTGTCTCTCTTTATGGAAATTTTCATGGAAAATATATCAATGTTTGATTACTGCATGCCCCAGGCCCTATTGCAAATATTACTTAATATATAGTTTAAAAGGGAGGGAGAAGAGGAATAGCATGGATGGTGAAAGGAGACCCTCATCATTATACAAAAGACATAAATACATGTATGAAGATGTGAAAAAAATATTTATATATATATATATATATATATATATATATATATATATATAAAATTTATGTTCTCTCTAACTTTCTTTTCTTTCTTTCTTTTTTTTTTTTTTTTGGTATTAGGGTTTGAACTCAGGGGCACTCAACCACTGAGTCACATCCCCAGCCCTTCTAACCTTCTTAAAATCTGAAAAGTCTGAGTTTTGAAACATACTTAGTCCCAAGAGTTATCAAACTTGATCCCAGAGATGTTACTGTGTGGAATTAAGTTTCATTTTTAAATTGGTTTTAAGGAATATACAGTTGCTACCTACAAAAATACTAATGCATGAAGTAATTAATGTAATGCCTGGGATTTGTTAAAATAATATAGGAGAGAGGAGGTAGGTGTCAAGAACTTTGAGGGGCATCAATATTTGCCCCTCCTTTCAAGCTCACAAGGTAGTCTGCTAGTTTCATGGATGTTGGCAAAAGACACAATACTCTTGGGTCAGCACAAAGGACTTTATTATTCACAGACCAGAAAACAGCATGAGTTTTATGTTCACTCAGGTCTTTCTTACTATCTGGGTCCTATGGGAGCAATGTGAAGTGGCCCAAGTGGGTGTTGTCCAAACAGTGGGTTTGCATCACAGCTGGGAAACCCTGAGCTTTGAGATCCTAAATCTTTTATTCTAGACATTAAGCAAACCTGCCTGGCATTGCCTTGGAGGGAGATATTGTCTTTATTATAATATTGTCAGTAAACAAATCTGCTTTGTGCTCTGAAAACAGACTGTTTTTCATGCAAGATTGTTCACTATACACACATTTTTGAAAAGATAGTCCATAACAAAGGTAGTCAGCCCCTGTGCTCACAAGATAGGCAGGCATAAATGCAAGACACCCATGGAGAATTGTCTTCTAATGGTGGTGGGGGTAGAGTGAGGGAAATGAATATATTTATGTGTGAGTTGATAATGACTAAAAATGAGTGATGGATATACTGGAGACACACAGACACATATATGAGTGCATAATGATTAAAACTGAGTGATGGATACATTGAGGTACAGTCTGCTTTTGTATATTTTAAATTTTCCATGAGTAATAAGTTGAAGAAAATAATAGCTACTATATGTGAAAGTACTAGGTGACACTTTCCATACAAACTGCAAAAGAGAAGATCCAAAAAAACAATGTTAACTCTCCACCCTATCACATCTTTACTTCACTGAGCAAATGGGTCACAGCAAATGTTCTTGGAGGCTGATTATATTATGACTTGCTAGAGTATTGGTAAGTTCCGTATGATTGATTCAAATCTCTACCAGTTTGATAACTACCAATTGTGAAAGTCAGGAATATTGGGGAATGGTAGAAATGACCTTTCAGTTTTTAATTTGGGGGCAGCACAATACACATATCACTTATACATAAATATATACACTACAATATATATATATATAATATAGATACATATCATGGATGCTACTGGTGAGTCGGCAAAGGAGACTTTATTTATGTACAAGGCTTTTTGTTCACATGAATAGTAACCAAACTGTCAAGAAAGGAAATTTTGGAAATAATGCTAATGTAGGTGTTTTCAGAAAATATGTCTTGAAAATAAATATGGTTTAGTAAAACAAATATATTCCTACTCCATTCCTAAAAATGGAGGTGTCTAAACTGAAAAATGAATGTCTTATTCCCCAATACCAAGCGCCAGCCTCTTTCCAATTTCCTATTTTCCTCCAAAGAGGTCATTGCTGTTAAGTGTTTGCTATGAATTCTTCCAGGCTGGTTTCTATAAATTTACATACATTAATATGTAAAAGTACAAATATAGTTTTTTAAAGCATAAATGGGATTATACTGTGCATATTTTTCTATACCTTGCTTTTTTCATTTTAAAGTTTCTTGAAGACATTTTGATTTCAGTATATATGAAACTTTCCATTTTTAAATATGTTGCACAAAATTCATAGAATGGATATATCATATTTGAAACATCCAACTTAAGCCCCTCTTTCACTGCTGCTAATAATTTTTCATAGTTATTATGAACACATATCACAACTGCATTCCACGCCAGATAAGCTTCATGGATGAATTCCTGCCCAGTGGGGTCTCTAATCTAAGATAACCTTGACACAAACATGTACCAAGAATGCATGGTCTTCATGGATCAAGAGTTTTGAGTGCTTTAAAAAATTATTTCCCCCAATCATAGAGGAAAGGAGATTAATAAGGAACAGGATATTTACATAATCTTGAAGTACCTCCTCATCAATTATTTATTAGTCATAAAAGGAAAACTTATGCAGTAAAGAAGCCAGACTTTAACCAAATGACCAACAGTAACATCACCAATAAAGCCAAATGGCATTATATACTTCTACTATGAGACCCAGAGAAAGTACAATATCATATATGTAGTATTCTGGCCAGATATGTATTAGTTGAATTAATTAATGAGAAAACATCATGAAGTAACATTCTATAAAATATGTGGTCCATATGCTCAAAAAATAATGAATGAAATAAAATATTAATCAAAGAAAAAGAAGGCTCTGGAACTATTCCTGATTAGAGTAGATTAAATATACATGATGCCTAAATGCAGTGCATAATCCTGGACAGGATCCCGTACTATAAAAAATTTCTGTAAAAGAAATAACTAACCCAATCAACAAATGGGTCAAGGAGCTGAACAGATACTTTGCAGAAGAGGATATACATGTGATCAAAAAATATATGATGAAGATAATAGGAATTTTATTGTTTGACTTATTTAAAATGAGAGCATTTTGGTTGACAATTCTACTTCAAAATTTTCTTATTTTTAACTGATGTCATAATTTTAAAGTAATCAATTTCTTTTTTTTTTTTTTAAAGAGAGAGCGATAGAGGGAGAGAGAGAGAGAATCTTTTTTAATATTTATTTTTTAGTTATCGGCGGACACAACATGGTTGTTTGTATGTGGTGCTGAGGATCGAACCCGGGCAGCGCGCACGCCAGGCGAGCGCGCCACCGCCTGAGCCACATCCCCAGCCCAAGTAATCAATTTCTAATCATGATTTTGTCATAGTTTGCTAAGGAGTTGATCTCAAGGCACAAAATATGAATTATACAAGAAGGTTATTTTTTATCGTAGTTTGGATGGGTTAGGAAAAGCCTCAATTTTTCACTTTCTAAAGTCTTTCAGTGCATTTTTCTTTCATCTTATTTATGCAAGTTAAAGTTTTTGGTAACATTCTTGCAACTGTAAAATAAAACTACATAGATGTAAGAAGTCATGTAAACAGTTAATGAGCTTACCAAGGTTAGCAAAATTTTTCATTGTAAATGGGTCTGTACTCAGCAAATAAAAATCATTAGTTGTATGAACACAAATTCCATTTTGACTTCCAGGATGTCACACTACTTTTGTTACCTAGCATTTTGAGTCCTTATATTTGCAATGTTACACAAACTGTACTATTTTCTTTTATGTACAGTTTGCATGAATAAACCGTCAAGAGAATAAATTCTATCTTTAAATAAAAAAATGTATAAAAATGTTCAACATCTAGCAATTAGAAAAATGCAAATCCAAACTACTCTAAGATTTTATCTCACTGCTGTCAGAATGCCAGCTATTAAGAATACAAACAACAATAAATGTTGGCAAGGATTGGGGGGAAAGGCACACTCATACATTGCTGGTGAGACTGCAAATTGGTGCAACCAATACAGAAAGCAGTATGGAGAATCCTTGGAAAACTGGGAATGGAAGCACCATTTGACCCAGCTATCCCACTCCTCAGTCTATACACAAAGGACTTAAAAGCAGCATACTATGGTGACAGAGCCACCTCAATGTTTATAGCAGCTCAATTCACAATAGCTAAATTGTGGAACCAACCTAAATGCTCTTCTGTAGATGAATGGATAAAGAAACTGTGGTACATATACATAATGGAATATTACTCAGCATTAAAAGAGAATAAAATCATGTCATTTGCAGGTAAATGGATGAAGTTGGAGAATATAATGCTAAGTGAAGTAAGCCAATTCCAAAAAAAACAAATACCAAATGTTTTCTGTGATATAAGGATGCTGATCCATAATGTGAGTGTGGGGGGGGGCAAGGGAGGATTAGATGAATTCTAGATAGGGCAGAGGGGAGGGATGGGTAGGGAGGAGAAGGGAGGAGACATGGGGGTAGGACAGACAGTGGAATGAGATGGATATCATTACCCTAAGTACATGTATGAAGACACAAATGGTGTAACTCTACTTTGTGTACAACCAGAGACATGAAAAATTGTGCTCTACATGTGCAATATGAATTGAATTGCATTCTGCTGCATCACTGTAAATGTGGCTGTGTCACTGTAGTATTCTGTTTATAAGTCCTTTGTGTATAGACCAAGGAGTGGGATTGTTGGGTCAAATGGTGGTTCCATTGTCAGTTTTCTAAATTAGAATTAAAAAATTGTTAGAGCAATCAATAATGGAATATCGATTAGAGATTAGAGCAAAATCATGAATCAATGGTAAATTTTCCAACTTCAGTAACTGCACCAGAGTTATGTAAGATTATGTGTTGGAAATGTATTAAATTATATTAGAAAACATAGGAAATGCACATTAAAGGTTTAGGGGATAAATGTATATGCTCCTGAAAATGGCTCAGAAAAAAGTCTGTATGCATGTGCACATTTGCACATACATTAGTGTGTGTACTGAGAGAGACTATGATAAAGCAAATGTGGCAGATTATCAAAAATTAGTGAAAATAAACATGAATAACAAGTATATGGGAATTCTTTTTTACTATTTTTGCAAATTTTTCTAAAATTGAAATTATTTCAACTTACAGTTGAAGACCATGTCTTAGTTTCAAGAGCATGGAGAGGCCTGGAGTACTTTTGTCTTACATTCATGTGTTGGACATGGAGCCGAGTTCAACCTGTTGACTGCTTGAGGTGAGTTCTGGTTATAGAATTTTAGGGAATGGTTCTTTTTAAAGGGGTTTTCCAGGAGCCCCACGTGGTGACACACCTGTAATCTCAGTTAGTTGGGAGGCTCAAGCGGAGGATCACAAGTTTGAGGCCAGCTTTGGCAACTAAGTGAGTCCCTAAGCAACTTAGTGAGACCCTGTCTCAAAATAAAAGATAAATAAATGAATAAAAATGGTTGGGGGGTGTAGGTCAGTGGTAGAGCACTTGCCTACCATGTGCAAGACCCTGGGTTTGAGCCCCAACACTACCAAAAAAGAAAGTTTTCTAGAGATAGGCTATATATCTTACAATTAGGAGCTGCCAAAACATGTTGGTTTCAGAAATGCACATAGTTGAACAGCTGTTAATTTACAGAGGCAGGAGAGAACTTATATTTTAAATGGTAAGTTGTTGTTTTCTGGGGCATTTCACTCAGCTGTGCTTTAGCAGATAAACTCATTCTCACTTTTAATTCTTTACCTTTTGTAATGCTGATAGAATTGGTGAACAATGGAACATGGCTTAGATTTAGAGATATATAAAAGCATGGAAATTATTATTATTATTTTATTTATTTGTTTAAAATATTTTTTAGTTGTAAATGGACACAATAGCTTTATTTATTTTTTATGTGGTGCTGAGGATCGAACCCAGTGCCTCACACTTGCTACGTAAGCGCTCTGCCACTGAGCTACAGCCCCAGGTAAGCGCTCTGCCACATTATTATTATTTTAAATATTTACTTTTTAGTTGTAGTTGAACACGATATTTTTATTTATTTATTTATTTATTTTTATGTGGTGCTGTGGATCGAACCCAGGGCCTCACACAAGCTAGGCAAGCGCTCTACTGCTGAGCCACAACTCCAGCCCCCAAAAAACCTGGAAATTATTTCGAAAGATCAATAATCCCTCATATCTATCTCTAAATTGCTTCAAGGAACTGGCAATAGCAATTATTTTGTCAGCTTTATTGAGATACAATTCACATACATACATTTAATTTGTTTAAAGTATACAACTTGACAGTTTTTAATACATTCCAAGAGGTTCAACAAACACCACAATCTATTTTTAGAACATTTTCATCATCCCCTAAAGATACCCTGAACCTTTTAACAATCACTCTCCATTCCCTCTGCCCCATTGCTGCAGGCAACCACTAATCTATTTTCTGAATCTCTGGGTTTGCTTATTCTGGACATTTCACATAAATGGAACATGTGGTCCTTTGTGTCTGGATTCTTTCATTTAGCATGTTGCTTTCAAGGCTCATTCGATTGTAACTTCATTTCTTTTTATTGCAGAATTACAGTCTGTTGCATGAATATACTGCATTGTGTTTATCTACGCATCAAATAATGAACATTAGGGCTGTTTCCACTTTTTGTCAATTATGAGTAGTGTTGCTAGGAATACTTGTGTAGATGTATGTTTTAATTTCTCTTGCATGTATCTAGGAGTGGAATTGCTAGATCATATGATAACTCTGCATTCAGCATCTTATTATTCTTATTCTATATATATATATATTTTACTGGGGAATGAATCCAGAGACACTTAACCACTGAGTCACATCCCCATTCCTTTATATTTTATTTACAGACAGGATCTTGCTAAAGTAGCTTAGGGCCTCACTAAGATGCTAAAACTGGCTTTTTTTCCCCCCACATTTTTTATTGGTACATTATAGTTGTACATAATGATGGAATTTGTTATTTATTCATACTTGAACACAATACAACCACATAATTTGGCCAATATCACTCCCCAGCATTTCCCCCTCCTTCCCTGCTGCTGAGGCTGGCTTTGAACTCTTAATCCTCCTGCCTCAGCCTCCTCAGCCACTGGAATTACAGGTATATGTCACCACCCCTGACTTATACTTTGGATTTGCATTTCCCTAATGACTAATGATATTGACTATGTTTTCATGTGCTCCTCAGCCGTTTTTATATCTCCCCTGGAGAAACTTCTATTTAAATCTTTTGCCAATTTAAAAAAAAAATTGTGTTATTTGTCTTTTTGTAAATGACTTATAAGATTTTATATATTCCACATACAAGTTTTTTTTATATATAATTAGTATTTGGCAATAGCAATTTACACAGGTTGGCTATCACCAGGCTGCTTTTTTTCCACTTACATTTTTCTTGCATGTATTTCAATTTCAGTATATTATGTATCATTCTCAATTTTAAACAAAACAAAGCAAAACAAAAAAAAAACTGTTTTAGGGCAGGGGATGTAGCTCAGTAGTAGGGCACTTGCCTCAAAAAAGACCCTGGGTTTGATCCCCAGCACTGCAAAACAAACAAACAAACAAATAAACAAACAAAACAAAACTCCCCCAACGGTTTCAAAGTATAGTTTTTTTCTCAATATCCTTGAGGGATTTGTTCCAGTACTCACTACACATATCAAAATTTGCAGATGTTCAATTCTCTTACATAATATTGCATTGCATTTGCATATAACCTACACACATCCTCCTGCATATTTTAGATTATCTCCAGATTACTATACCTAATATAATGTAAATGCTATGTAAATAGTTGTTATATTATATTGTTTAGGGAACAACATCAAGAAAGAAAATCCATACATATTCAGTACAGATTCAAATTTTTTCCCAAATATTTTTGATCTGAGATTGGTTGAATCTACAAATGCAGAACCCATGGACATGGAAGACTGGCTGTATTTTATTGAATGCATGTACCACATTGGAAAGATTATCATGTGAATGAGGTCATCTGTTTATATATTATTGTAGAATGTATTCTGAACCAAACTCTTAGTTAGTTTGCATAAAGCTAAGCTGCTATAAGAAATAGAACTCAAATACAGTGACTTAAAGACTATAGAAGTTTATTTCTCTTTCACCCAATAGTTTTGAAGTGGATAGTTGAGTAATGTAGGCTGATTCCTGCAACAGACAATTCCAAAATGGAAGACACCGAAAACAATAAAATACTTATTTCTTGTTCATATCATAGTCCAATCAAATGATTCGTGGTCCAATCAAATTAGATCAGTGGCCTTCCTCATGGTAATTTCAGAGCCCAGGTTTTCTGACTCTTTTGGGATGACATATGCTCGAAATGAGGAAGAATTGATGCATTTTTCGGTGGACAGGGATTGCTGCCACAGGGATCTATTAATGGTATAATATTGGTGGAGACCACAACATGGTGGAAAGGGATGGCAAAAGACAATGCTGGAAAGACAAGAAGAAGTCATGTCATAAAAGATCTTGAAGGCTAAATTAAGGAGTGCTATAGTTTAGATCTAGAATATCCCCCAAAGGTCTATGTGTTAAAGGTTTGATCCGTAGCATGATGCTATTGGGAGGTGGTATAAATTTTAAGAGGTCAGGTCTAGTGGGAGGTCTTCATGTCACTGGGGACATGCCCTTGAAGGGGATTGGAGGACCCCAGTCTCTTTCTCTTTACTCTCTGATTTGCCATGAGATGAGCAGTTTTCTGCACCTTGTGCTCCCAACTATGATGTACCACCATAGGCCCAAAGCAACAGGGATAATTCATTACAAACTGAAATCTCTAAAGCTGTAAGTCAAAATAAGCTGTTCTTTTTGTAAGTTGATTATCTCAGGTATTTGTTATAGTGTCAGAAAGCTGATATACCGGAAGGTGGACATATTATAAATGGTAGAGGAATAGAGAATAAGAACACAATCTGGTTTTTAAAAGTTTTCAAAGAACACTCTGACTGTAGTAACTAAGAAACTTGTGGAGAGAATTATGAGAGTACCATTTGGACTCAAATCTATTGTGTTAATCCAGGCAGAAGTTGATGGCTTAAATCAAGTTAGAATCAATAGAAATGGAGAGAATTCAATGGATCTAGCAGTGGTAACTTCAGGACTTGCAGACTGATGGAGTAAGGAGAACTGGTGAAGATAATGATGGGTACACAGATGACAACCTGCCAACCATTCTCTGACATGAGAAATCTGA